>NW_026726036.1:0-47302 GCF_029784015.1 Lycium ferocissimum
AGAGATCCTAGAGTTACGATACAAGGTTGCTATAAAGCTAATGACCTTCCCATGACTCCTTGCTATTGCCTTTGGTTGATAAATCTATCATATGATGATTAGTCTCTTTCCTTTCAAGACATGATCTTCCTTCGTCTCCACAAATCTCCTAAATTCCGAAGGACTAAGAGCCTATGTGATGAATAGCCATACGAGAGAAAGATAAGAGATATACATCAGAAGCACGAGGGTAATGATGATGAGCCTATGACTATAGGGAGCTATACGCGTATAAGACAAGAAAGAGAGATAAGGCTTGGGCTCAATAATTGACGATGATGAGTTAAATCTAAAGAATCCTAGAGTAAGAAATGACGCCATGAAGTAAATGATCCTAAGTGAGATTTCATTGGTTCTTTTCTTGTGAACACTCACCTTATAATTCTAGTCCCTTCAAGGTGAGATATGATGATCTGACTACTCCATAACGTAATCGGGGTTCCACGACCTTACGTCACCCCGACATGACTATAGATGCTTATGAGTTCCAATATATGAGATGATGATATATGCATGTATATGTGTATGTAATAACACTAAATCGTGATAGAGCCATGACATGCTTATAAGACATTAATACTTGCAAATCTATGACATGTATGTTGATGCTAGCCTACAATGTACCTATGAAATGCATAGTAGCAATAAACATATGTTACGTATGATGACAACCGCATAGTATGTATGATAATGAGATTATGATATAACCACGTGTGTTTTGCGTGTGACCACCGGTTGGGTACCGAGAAAAGGGCGGATGTCTTTGATATAATTCCACCGTACCGAAAAAGGGCGGTTGGCTGATATAATTCCCGTGCGAAAAGATACTATGGCGGTTTGATATGCTATGGAAATGTATGTAATATAATTCCACCGAGAAAAGGGCGGACATGATCACCACGGTGTGTGTGGCACACGATGGGTACCCGGACGTAAATTAATGTGTGTGAGATGTCATTTGACGTGGTAACGCATGTATGCTATGATGATATGTATATGTGATATGGAAATGCATGTATGATACTATGATGCTTATACGGTATGATAGTTTATGTGATATGCTATGTGAAATGTATGTAATAAATGCATCTAGTCGAAGGTTATGTCCTCGTCCTGTGCCACTAAGATTTCCCTACTATGCTTATTTCATTCATGCCTTACATACTCGGTCTGATAATATTCGCATCGACGTCCCTTAGAACGAGGGCCATCTATGAATTTGGGGAGAGTCGAATCCCGGTTTATTATGCCACGGGTGACGAGAGGAGATAGGTGCGGATTCATAGGGACTATCGCCGTGAGTTGCGAAGCCCTCCTTTATTTCGGAGGTGCTATTTGAGATGTCATTTTGTACGTGTATGTTTTGGGCATGACGGGGCCCTGTCCCGTCCACGTGTTCAGTGTTCTAGTAGAGGCTCGTAGATACGTACGTGTGGGTAGCATGGTCCCATAGTCTTCATGTTTATGCAAGCATATGTATATCTTATTTTGATAGCCTAAAAGGCCTATGTTTATACAAGTAAACATGTTCTAAATGAAAGTTATTTTCTATGATTGTAATTGATGAGAAATGTGAATAAAGGAAGGATAAGTAATAGGAGGGGTGGTGCTCGGTGGTCAGCCTCGGGTACCCGTCATGACCCTAGTCGGGTCGTGACACACATGCTATCTCTTACTTATTGAAATATCGTATACTTCGGGTCCTTCATTAGTCTATTCACTGTGCATCAATGGGGAATTTTCCGAGTGTGACAATTATACTCATAATATATCAAGAATCATCATTCATGTCAAACTACTACTCAAGAATACCACTATTCTCATATTTGTGACCCAGTTTCTACTTTCTTCCATAATACAAGTCTTTCAATCACTCAATACTCTTAATAGCATGAAATGACCATAAAAATCACCTTTGATTATGAAGGAATGGGTTTTGGATGGAAATACTTCACTTGGTGAAAACCCTAGCTTCAATTCCAAAGAGATTTCTAGCTTCCATCAACCCTAGTTAGCATTCTTTCACTTGATTCTACTAGTTTTTGTTATTTGATGTTTGATTACCCTTGAATTCATGTAAATGAAGTGTGTGGAATATTCTAGAGGTTGAGAGAGAAGTGGAGGAAATATGAAATGAGAAATAAGACTTGGAGTCATCTTTTTATAAAAGATAAAAATTACCTGTCGGGAGTTATACGGACCCTTATACGGTCCGTATAAGTGGCCGTATAACTTTATCAGTGACGGACCTTCACTGTAACGGTTATACGAACCCTTATACGGACCGTATAACATTATACGGACCGTATAAATGGTCATATAATCCACCTTCTCTCTGAACTTGCTCTCGTCGTTTCGTTTGATCTCCAATCCTTATGGAACCTTCTTAGCATTTGTTTAACACTTCATTAACAATCTAAGGGGCGTTACAACTTTTCCTCGAGACATTAATAAACCAACATTAGCTCGGTACTTTGCAAACCCTTTTTAAAACATGACTTATACTTGACATTCTTCAACGAACTTTCTTCTCTTGTCTCAAATGTCTTTGGAATCTTAATTAGAACCGTTAAGTGCCCCTTCTTACTTGTAGGGACATCATATACTTCTTACCCTGTGTTAGTCTATCTACCACATGACGACATGAAATTTTTCGAGGTGTAACAACATTTAAGAGGATTCATAGTATCGTTAGACTCATCGTAGTATACTTGTGCTAAAATTTCAAGTAAACCTTTCTAGAAGCTGCCAAAATTTCGGCAGCATCTCCTCTATTTATATGCCTAGCCCGAAATCTCAATTCAGCCACCAACAACAACAACAACAATATCAACATTAATAACATCATCTCCAACACCAATAAGTACCATAAAATATCCCTCACGGCGTTTTTCCAATTTCCACAACCAACAACTTTATTATACGACCATTTGATCACTCTATCTTTGTGAATAAGCCAAAAGTAATATTAATAAAGAGAAATTCATACCTTGTTCTTGTTGAAATAGCAACATCTTCAATATTCACTTGGAATCCACGTCAAAATCCACCACACAACAATACTAGAATTACGATTATGCGCTACCCGAGCCTCGACTAATCAAAATCACTCCAATTCCTCACTTTCTTTATGACATAAATACCCCTATATGTTGCTGAGTTCCCAATCTGATTTTTGGTGAAAAAAAAGGGGTTTTGTCCCTTTAATAAGGTTCAAATTCGGGTCGGGTCACTGTAGCAGTACAGTAGCATGCGTTTCTGCTTTGTCAGCCGAACTTGTAACGTCCATAATTCTCTACTCCGATGTCCTATCGATGATAGATTTATTGAGTTGCAAACTAGACTCGACGAACTTTATTTTAGGCTTTTGAAACACCTTAAAACACTTCATATGCGAAGAGATATTCTTCCCTCAAGTTGGACCAAAATTTTCACACGAAACTTTACCCATCCTTTCTCCAAAGTTGTACTACTCCATTTCTTCAACTCATTTCCTTATAAAACCTTCTGGTATAACTTATATACATCCTTCACTCATTAAATATACTTAATAATGCTTGCTTCTTATTTTCCAAAGTGGTTTTACTTAACCATAACTCAACGTACTTATGTTTCAAATTTGATAAGTGCTTCTTCGAAGATACGGGGTGTAACAAGGTTGTCATGGGACATTGAGTTTAACATAAGAGAACAGGCTAAGAGAATCCAAGTTCTCCAATTGAGTCATAGAGCGTCCTCTAGTGTAATTTAGGTATCATAGAGAGGTACTTCCTTTTTCTTCTTTTGGCATGACTCGAACGACGGAACGTAAACGAACGAACGATACTAAAAAATGATACTATTCTTAGTAAATATAGAAAGCTTATGTTCATTGTCCCTTATAATGTAAATTCTGATTCATGGCATTGATTCTTGATTATTATTGAATATATGTTGATGATGTTAGTTCATATCGTAATCAGTGGGTGAACGATTATAGGTCACTCTGAAAGATGCTCTAATGATCCTAAAAGACTTCAGATATTGTATGTATATATGTAACGAGTGATGAAGTTGTACAGTCAGACCTCTCTATAACGGCACTCGCATATAACAGCAGCTCTCTATAACAGCTAAGATTTTTCGGAACCGATTTTTTATGTTATATTTTACTTCTCTATAATAGCATTTCACCTATAACAGCAACAACCAACTTTATAGCAGTACGCTCTTTGTAAAATTACCCCATATAATGCCTATCTTCTTTTTTTGGTAATATAATAATTAATCATCTTTATAAAAATAGAATATCTATGATTACCAATAATAAGAGTAGAAATTTTGACCAAATATTTGATCATTTAATACACTATTTATGACAAAAAATATCATATGAATATATATATTTTCATCATTAAGCGATTTCTTTCTTTACACAACGTGTGATTAAGCTTAGAATTTGATAATTAAAAATAAAAATTAGATTTTATGCATCCTTTTTGCCTATAACAGCGAAGTATTATTTAAATGTCAATGCTGTTATAGGTGTATAACAGCCATTCTCTATAACAGCTAAAAAATTTCGGATCCAACCATGCTGTTATAGAGAGATTTGACTGTATATGCATATACAATGCCTATAAGGGCATGGCTATGGTATTCCTACTTTATGGAAAGACAAAGGAAGTCATGTCATAGGAATCATGCCTTAGATAAAGAAGGGACTAGCCTCACATACCGTGATATCACTCTAACTTTATCAATTTAAGCACTTTCCTCCAATGTTCACGATTCTACATTCAAGAGAATTCGTACTAGAATTAGATAATCGAAACATACTTAAGCTTAAGCTAAAGCTAACGAAAATTGGATAGCATCTCCTTTGTTTCTACAACTTCCTCCATATGCTATAACAACTCCCAACATCAATAACAACATTCATAGCATCATAAACAATAACTTTGTCAAGTTTGACATTATTCAATTCTCACAATTCCCTCTCAAAGTCATCCATAACCATGGTCATCACCCAACATCGTATTCATCCACACATAATGCTTCTCCAACATTCTTAATATTATTTATAACAATATTATACTCATAACATCTCAAGAATTATGGTTCATGTGAAACTATTATTCGAGAACACCATTATTTCACATTTGAGCTCCATATTCTACTTTCTTCCATAATCCAAGTCTTTCAACCCCTAAATATTCTAAATAACATGAAATGATCATAAAACTCACCTTTGATGGTGTAGGAGTGAGTTTTGGATGGAAATGGTCCACTTGAAGAAAACTCTAACTTCAATTCCAAGAGATTTCTTGACTTCTAGCAACCCTAGAGAGCGTCCTTGCACTTGATTTCCTTGAATTGATGATATTGATCTTTGATTTCCCTTAAATTCTTGTAGATGAAATGTGTAGAACCTTATAGAGGTCTTGAGAGAAGTGGAGGAGTGGAAAGAATGAGAAGTTAGAAGTAGGAACATGTATTTATACTTGGAAATTATGCAGCCCGTCGGGACTTATACGGACCCTTATACGGTCCGTATAACATTATACGATCCATATAAGTGCCTGTATTTCACCATCAGGAAAAACATCCTTTCTGTTGGGGGTTACACGGACCCTTATACGGACCGTATAAAGTTATACGGACCGTATAAGTGGTCGTATAACTGCAATTTTTCGAAGTTCATCTCGTCGTTTCGTTTGATCTCCAATCCTTATGGAACCTTCTTAGCACTTGTTTACCATTTCATTAACAATCTAAGGAGTGGTATAGCTCTTCCTCAAGTCATTACTGAATCAACATTAGCTCGATGCTTTGCAAACTTTTTCAAAACACGAATTATACTTTACATTCTTCGACGAACTTTCTTCTCTTGCCTCGAATGTCTTTGGAATCCTAATTAGGACCGTTAAATACTACTTCTTAATTGTAGTAACATCATATACTTCTTACCCTACGTTAGTCTATCTACCATACGACAACATGAAATTTTTCGAGGTGTAACACTCTTCCCCCCTTTAAAAACATTCGTCCTCGAATGTTAAGTTCTCGGGAATCCTACAAAAATTTCGCCAGAGTTTTCCCTGTACCATGGCGATACCATCCTATCACAACAGCCCATAATAACATCGCCTCATAGGGATATAACACAATAGCAAAAAAATATGGCCACACACGACTAAAAGCATTAAAAGGAAAGCATTTCATACCTCATAATACCGATGTCTCATCTTGAATCTCTTCTGGGGGTGGAAAAAAGTGTGGTACTTGGACTTCATGTTTTCTTCCGCTTCCCAAGTTATTTCCTCTCGATTATTGTTTTGCCACAAGATTTTGACCGAAGCCATCTCTTTGTTTCTAAGTCTCCGCACTTGCCTAGCTAGTATGGCAATGGGTACCTCCTCATAAGCCAACTTCTCAGTAATCTGGACCTCATCTATCGGCATGATTCTAGTTGGATCTCCAGCACATTTGCGGAGCATTGACACATGAAAAACTAGATGGATTGATTCATGTTCTGGGGGAAAGTCCAGTTCGTAAGCTACTTGGCCTACCTTGCGGACAATCTTATAAGGTCCAATGTATCGAGGACTTAATTTTCCCTTCTTGTCAAATCTCATCATACCTTTCATCGGTGATACCTTCAGGAATACCCAATCATCAATTTGGAATTCTAAGTCTCGCCGACGGTTGTCCGCATAAGATTTTTGGCTACTTTGGGCTGTATCGCAATGGATCTTGGATAACCTTGACCTTTTTCATCGCTTGTTGAATCAATTCCGGGCCTATTAGTTGCATCTCTCCTACTTCAAACCACCCAATTGGGGATCTACACTTCCTTCCATACAGAGCTTCATACGGAGCCATTTAGATGCTGGAATGGTAGCTATTGTTGTATGCAATCTAAATAAGTGGTAAGTGGTCATCCCAACTACCACCGAAATCTAGCACACACGACGTTCCCGTAATATTCTTGAAAAGGACTTGCCCGTGCTTTGTATATATCTTCTAAGGTATAACTTTGCACGAATAGTGCGACTTCATAAAAAGCAATCAACATGGAGAAGATCGAAGAAACCCTACTATGAAATCCATATAGATCACTTCCCCATTTCCTAGGCCGGAATTTCCATGGCTTGTAACAACCCTCCTAGCTTTTGATGCTCAATTTTCACTTTTTTTGTGGATGACATGAGCTATAAGTGCTATGTCTTGCTTAATCCACCAATACATCTAACACACAGTTCCCAAACCTTCTTGAAAGGACTTCCATTTGTGTTTGTGGATGGAACCAAGCGTAACCCTTAATTGCGCCCTACTAAACCTCGCCATTTCAAAAATTTTAAAACCGTGATAATAGATATCGGGACACCATGAAGTCGCACTATCTCCTTAAGATATAACTTTGCATAATCTTCTGCTAAATATGTGGTTTTGATATACGGAAGAAAATGAGCTGATTTTGTGAGTCCGTCCATGATCACCCACATGGAGTCATACCTGCATCGGGAACGAGGAAACCCTACTATGAAATCCATATAGATCACTTCCCATTTCCAGGCTGGAATTTCCATGGCTTGTAACAACCCTCGCCGGAGGAAATATAGCTTTTGATGCTCAATTTGAACACACATTGTTAAGCAAAGGATTTGGACATTGAGCTACAAATTCTGCTATGTCTTTCTTCATTCCATCCCACCAATACATTAACTTGAGATCGTGATACATCTTTGTCGCTCCTGGGTGAATGGAATACCGAGAGTAATGAGCTTCTTCTAGAATCCGATGACGCAATCCCGTAACATTTGTGACACGGAGTGGTTTTGTGTCGGTACCTAAGAACTCCATCGCAGTGGTTTTGTAGAAACTTCAAATGGCGACTTCTCTTTCTCATGAAATGTATCTCTATACTGACTCAACTGAGAGCCTTCATATTGGTGCTCTCTCACCTCCATATCTAAGGGCGAAACTGCTGGATTGTGAATACCAACTCTTGCATGGCCCGAATCATTTAGACGAACTGCCGAGACAGGCTTCTTAAGCTTCTCCAAATTCGAATCCCGTTTTCTTCTACAAATGGTCATGTTTACCAATTGTGATGCTCACGGATCAATTCTTTCTTCTCCGGAGGAACCTCACATAGACTACCCATTGACTTGCGGCTAAGTGCATCAGCTACTATATTTGCCTTTCAAACTCATAAATTATGTCAGGGTGGTATAAAATACTCATATCATAATCCTTTAATAACTCTAACTATATAAAATGAGCCTCTAAAATCAGCCCCTACACGATTCAACTCCTTTTAAACATTTGAAAATATATTGAAGACTCTTGTGATCTATATAAATTTCAATATGAACGCCATACAAATAATGTCTCCACATTTTCAGTGCATGAATAACCGCGGCCAATTCAAGATCATGGGTCGGATAGTTCTTTTCATGTTTCCGCGGCTACCTTGAAGCATAAGCAATGACTTTACCGTGATGCATCAACACATAGCCTAACCCAACACCAGAGGCATCAATGATACACAAATAGACATCGACGAACTTCATTTTAGGCTTTTAAAACACCTTAAAACTCCACATATACTTGAGATATGCGCCTCCATAGTGTCGGGATTTTCGGAACTTGATTTAATCTATCCATTAATTCATAACGTGTTCATAAGCATCAGTCCACTGATATTTTGCTGATTTCTGAGCTAGCTTCGTTAATGGTTGAAATAGAAGAAACCCTTCCACAAATCTTCTATAGTAACTGCCAATCCTTTAATAAGCTACGGAGTTCAACGTTTGAAAATATATTCAAGAGGCGTTGTAGGCCTTGGCCAAGTCTTTACAAGACCTCTATTTTCGAGTATCAACTCGAACGCCGTCCAGGCATCACAATACACAAATAACATGACCCAGGAAAGTTATAGAGTTTAGCCAAAACTCGCATTTTGATAATTTTGCATACAATTCTCGAGTCCGAAGAATTCCAAGGACAATACGCAAGTGGTCTGCATGCTCTGCTTCTGTCCAAGAGTAAACTAGAATATCATCAATGAACACGATCACAAGCAGATCCAAGAGCGGCCTGAATACGTTATTCGTCAGATTCATAAACACCGCCGGAGCATTAACATCACCCTAAATTCATAGTGGCCATATCTCATTCTGAAAGCTGTTTTGGGAACATCTTCTTCTCTAACTCTCACTTGGTGATACCCCGATCTTATATCAATTTTGGAAAACCATTTGGCACTCTGTAATTGGTTAAACAGATCATCGATTCTTGGAAGTGGATATTTGTGTTACATCTCAAAAAAATTTCCGTTGATGCACAGTGAATAGGCTAATGAAGAGCACAAAGTATGCGATGTTTCAATAAGTAAGAAATAGCATTTGATGATTCTAAATAATATTTTAAATACATTCGATGTTAGACGAGAAAGTGCCAAGAAGGCAATGTAAACGATAAGTATCGGAAAGGATTTATGAGTAGCAAGTTGATGATAACTTAATGATGTGTTGGAGAAGAGTTATAATATCCCTTAGATTGCTAATGAAGTGATAAACAAGTGCTAAGAAGGTTCCATAAGGATTAGAGATCAAACGAGGCGACGGGAACAACTTTGGTGGAACTGTGAGTTCCACGACCATGTTCCACGGCCCATATAATATTCCACGGACCGTGGATGGGTCCGTGGAACTGCCAGCAGAGAAGATGGCTGGCTAGTCATGAAACACGACCAGTTTCACGGTAGCATTATGTTCACGGACCGTGGAACTCGTGGAACTCCCGACGGGCTGAAATGTTCTAAGTTTATAAATGTGATTCCAACTTCATTATTTCATTCCAACACTTCTCCACTTCTCTCTAAAGCCTCTAGAGCATTACATATATTTCATGAACAAGAATCCAAGGGAAATCAAAGGTTCCTATCATCAAACCAAGTGAATCAAAGTAAGAAAACCCATTAAAGTTCATCAAAAACAAGGAATCCAAGTGAAGGAAAAACTAGGGTTTTGCTCAAGTGAGGTATTTGCAATCAAGGTTCAATCCTACACCATCTAAGGTATGTTTTATGATGTTTCCATGTTGTTTAAAGTATTTGGAAGTTGAAGCACTTGGATTACATAAGGAAATAGGAAATGGGTCATGAATGTGCAATAGTGCCACTTTTGAGTAAATGTTTGGAATGAGTTATGATTCTTGATACGTAGTGAATATAATCATGTTATAAATGATATAGAGAGTATGGAATCAATATTGTATGTGAATGAACGTGATATTGTGATATGTCTATGGATGATTTGGATGAATTTGAAGTGAAGGCTAATGTAGTTGACTAAAGGCTATTGTGATGATATTGTGAATGTTATTATTGATGTTTGGGAGTTGATATATGATATGGAGGAAGTGGTATAAATAAAGGAGATGCTGTCCGATTTTCTCTAGAATTAGTCATGAATGCTAAGCTATCCATTATCTAATATGAGTATGCACTTCAATGAAGGTAGAACGTGAGCCTTGAAGAAGAATGTATAAGTGATAGAATAGTTGCACGGAAAGGTATGTAAGGCTAACCCTTCTTTCATAAGGCATGGTTCTTTGGCCAAACATTTATCCTTTTACGAGTTTATGATGTTCTCCAATGATCCTATCTCTAGAAGCTACGAAGCTTATGATGCTCAAAATGATACGATTGTACTAAGTTCCTTATGCGACGAGAAATCCCCTAAAGATAGAATGTAATGAATGACGATAGTAAAAAGGCTAAAGATAAATATGAGCTTATACGTATGTGTGCCCATGAGAGGCTATTGTGAACCCCGAGCTTATATGGCCGGGTAGAATATAGTGAATATGTATATATGTATATCTATATATGACGATGTGCGCGCACCACTGCAGTTGGGTACGAACAACCCTGAGCCTTGGTAGGGCTAGGTATGACACTGAGCCTTGGTAGGGCCAGCTATGTGAAACACCGAACCTTCGTGGTCGGGTATGCTATATAAAAGCTATGTATATGACATCAATATGAGTACGAATATGCTATGTATATGACATCAATATGAGTACGAATATGTTAAGAATATGTAAATGCCAAGTAAAGGCTATGTATATGCAATGTATATGATATGAGCATGAGTATGAAAGGAAATAGGAATACGAATACGAAAATAGATACGAAAGGTAAATGAGTACGGATATGGATGTATGTGCATGAATACGCAATAGGAATGGAACGTCCCTATGGAAAACAAGTAAGTGCTATGACGATGATGCTATTATCTCCCATCCTATGTTATTTCATATGTTGTCTATGATGCTTTCATATTGATATTGATCATGCTTTACATACTCAGTACATTCTTCGTGCGACGTCCTTTCGTTTGTGGATTTGCGTCAAGCCCCGGGTGGCCGGAGACGACTCGATCCATAGCTATATTACTCAGGGACTACATAGCGAAGCTCCACTTCATTCGGAGCTGCAACTTTTGGTATAGATTCTTTTGTGTACATATTCATGGGCACGGCGGGGTCCTGTCCCGCCCATATGTTATGACATGACGTATCCTTCTTAGAGGCTCGTAGACATGTGTATATGGTTAGATATGTTTGGCCTTGTCGGCTTATGTACGTTTATATGGGCATAGTTGTTAATGATGATATAGATGTGTTGTTGCCCAATGAGATTAGAATGATGATGAATGAAAAGCATGACTTGACTATGTGGCTCACCTAGATGTGATGTATAAGTATGCTAAGGGGTTCCCGGGTGGGCTAGCACCGGGTGCTCGTCGCGGCCCTCCGATTGGGTCGTGAAAAAAGTGGTATCAGAGCAGTTCAGTCCTAGGGTGTGTCTACGAGCCGTGTCTAGTAGAGTCTTGGTTATGGGTGTGTTGCGCGCCACACTTATAAACAAGAAGGCTCAGGGCATTTTAGGAATGAATGACCTTCTTTCTTCATAAGAAATTGTGCGATAGAGCTATGATGTAAGAACTTCTTGTTTCTTAACCATGTGTTGTGTATTTCGAAATGCCGTAAAGAAAAGGCCCGGCGGCCCAAAGGGCAAGACGGTGGCGAAAAACGGGCTGAAAGAGTACCGCCACCAGTAGTAGAAGAAAGTGAGTCCCAAAGTGCGGCTCAATCTCAGTCCTCCCGTTCAGTGCCTATATTATAGGAGTGTGAGGGAGCCTCAGCCCCAGCTCCAGCACCTCCGGCTCCTCCACCTGATGCTTCGGGCCAAGATGTAAAGAGGCCATTAATTTGCGACTTAATTGGTTACGGCCCGGACTCGGAGGCAAAGTTCGGGGCAAGGTGATAGAACATTTAGTGCAAGAGCCGTGATTTCATTAGTTTGAACCCTCCGAAATTCTTTGGATCAAAGCGAGATGAGGACCTCGAAATTTTACTGATGGTATGTTGAGGACGCTTCGGTTGATACATGCTTCAAACACCGAATCGGTGGAGCTAGCGTCCTATAGATTGAGGGATGTTGCGGTATGTTGGTACACGGTTTGGATGGCTTCACGGGGAGCTAATGCACCTCCTCCGGTATGGCAAGAGTTTGTAAATGCATTTCTCCGACATTATTTGTCCCCAGAAGTTCGGCGAGCTAGAGCCGATAAGTTTCTAAGTTTGAGACAAGGGAGCATGAGTGCTCTAGAGTATAGTCTCCGCTTTAATTCCTTAGCTAGGTATGCTTCGGCCATGGTAGCGGATATGGGTGACCGAGTGCACCAGTTTGTGAAAGGCCTATGGCCACATTTGATGGATAGATGCTTGACCGTGTTCCTTCAGGACAATATGGATATTGCATGCATCCAAGCTCATGCTCAAAATTTAGAGGAAAGCCTACAGCAATAAAAGAGTGAGCGTGAGCATGATAGAGGGCATAGCAAGAGGGCTAGATCTTCGGGTCCGATGAGTGAGTATAGAGGCGGGCACAGACAGCAGTCTTCTAGAAATTCGGGCTATTCTATGACTAGTAAGCCTCCCCGGTATTCAGGCCAGAGATTCGATAGATCTATTCATCCCGAGCAGAGTCAGAGCTTTTTGGGATCCTAGTTTAGAGGTGATTCAGGTCAGGCGAGGCCATCCATACCACGATGCTCCCAGTGTGGGAAGCTATATTGGGGTCAGTGCAGATTGGGTTCAGAGTCTTGCTATTCATATGGCCAACCAGGCCATATTATGCGTGATTGCCCCTCAGTTAGTGGCAGAGGTAGGACCCAGCCTTCAGGGTCGATGGCGGATCTTCGCATCTAGCGCGCCACACAGCGAGGCCGGAGTTCACACGCGCCAGTCGGCCGTGGTAGAGGCAGGGGGAGAGTCCCCAGTTCTAGCAGACCTCAGCACCATATTTATGCTTTGGCTAGACGCCAAGATCTTAAGTCTTCTCCTGATGTTGTCACTGGTATATTATCGGTATTTTCTCATGATGTATATGCTTTGATAGATCCTAGCTCCACATTGTCATATGTTACTCCGTATATTGCGGGTCGATTTAGAATCAAACCGGAGTCGATTAAACCTTTTGAGGTATCTACACCCGTTGGTGAATCGGTAATAGCTAGCCAATTATATAGAAATTATGTAATTGTGATTTGTGATCGCCGTACTATGATTGACTTGTATGAGTTAAAAATGGTGGATTTTGATGCCATTATAGGCATGGATTGGTTGGCTTTTTGCTACGCCAATGTTGATTGTAGAATGAAAATAGTTCGCTTCCAATTTTCGGGAGAACCAGTTTTAGAATGGAAAGGAAATACGGCGTCACCAAAGGGTAGGTTTATTTCCTATCTAAAGGCGAGGAAAATGACTACAAAAGGTTGCATTTATCATCTAGTGCGAGTTCAAGATGTAGGCCGAACCGCCGACTCTTCGATCGATTCTGTAGTGAATGAATTTTCGGATGTATTCCGGAAGAGCTTCCCGGGCCTTCCTCCCGAGCGGGAGATTGATTTTGCTATTGATGTGTTGCCGGACACTAAGCCTATATCTATTCCTCCTTATAGAATGGCTCCACATGAAGTGAAAGAGTTGAAGGAACAATTGAAAGATTTGCTTGAGAAAAGCTTTATTAGGCCTAGTTCATCCCATTAGGGAGCACCCGTATTGTTTGTCCGAAAGAAAGATGGCTCTTTGAGAATGTGCATTGATTATTATAGTTGAACAAGGTGACAATTAAGAATAAATATCCTCTTCCAAGGATTGATGACTTGTTCGATTAATTACAAAGTGCCAGATGGTTTTCCCAGATAGATTTGAGATCCGGGTATCATCAAGTGAGATTTAGGGAGAAAGATATCCCTAAGACAGCTTTCAGAACAAGATATGGCCATTTTGAGTTTTGGGTAATGTCATTTGGGCTAACTAATGCACCGGCAGTGTTTATGGATTTAATGAATAATGTGTTCAGGCCTTTTCTAGATTTGTTTGTGATTGTATTCATCGATGATATTTTGGTGTATTCTAGATCCGAGGCAGAACATGCGGATCATTTGCGTACTGTCCTCAGAGTTCTTCAGACTCGAGAGTTATTTGCAAAATTCTCCAAGTGTGAGTTCTGGTTGAACTCAGTGACATTTCTGGGGCACATTGTTTCAGCCGATGGAATTCGGGTAGATAGCCAAAAGATTGAGGCCGTAAAGACTTGGCCAAGGCCTACAACTCCTACAGAGGTACGTAGCTGTTATATCCCGTATTTTGAGTAACGGGACAACTTGAGTGAATTATGAGAAGTTAGGGACAAGGCTATCCCGAGAGACTTTCGTTTGTTTTAACGGCTTAAATTGTGTATGATTTTAATGTCTTGAAAAGGGTAAGGAAACACTTGGAGGAATTTTCCATTTTTAGTAAGTATGCTATTTTGGGAAAGTTGAAAATTCAAAAAAAAAATGAGGGGCAAGGTGGCCGGCCACTTGGTAGTGGGCCATGGCCACATGGACTTAAGTTGTGGGTTTATAAAAGATGACTTAGTCATCTTCCATACTTAGCCAAATTCTAGAGAAATCAAGAAACCAAAGAGAAGAAGAAAAGAGAGGCTATTCGGCCAAGAGAAAGAAAAAGGAAGACCAAGATTTTGCCCTCAAAAAAATTATTTCTTCAAGCAAACTTGCTAATTCAAGGGTGCTAAGTAACGTGGAGTTGTTGTTTCGGGCGATAGTTTACTCGTTTCTCTAACCACCAACTTTGGGCAAGTTGAGAAGTGGAAGAAGAAAGGTGAGCTTAATCTTATTTTCTTGTGTTATAGATGGTTTATATGTGTTGTTGTATGCTAAAAAGGAAGAAATTCATGGTAGGAATGATGTTGAAGTTGGCCGTGCATAGTAGGTTTGGCCGTGTGTATGTGTGTTGAAGTATAAGCCATGTATTAATGTTAGTTAGCATGTTTTAATTGTGTGGTGTGAAGAAAAGAATGAAAATCGTCCCTAGGTGTGGAAATGGGGTTGGCCGAATGGCCTTCTTTGTGTGTTGAAAAATGAACAAATTGTCGTTAGTGTTTTCGTTATCGTCGTTATGGATTTTATGAGGAAAAATGTAAGTTTGATGACTTAAAGACATGTTATGTTAGTTATGGGAGGATTTGGAAGTTTATGTGAATTTTATGTGATTTTTGTATTTATAAGAATTGCCTTGTTAATGTGTGGATTATTAGTGTAATTCATGAATTTGGAAGGCAAGAATATGTTTGGTGTTGTTCTCGGGTTTGGAGACAATTTCGGGTAAGTTGGGACATTATTTGGGTTGGTTGAAATATTGTATGATTTGTTTAAAGTGGTCTTGTATATGGTTTGAATGGGTTTGGATTGGTAGTTGAATGTATAAACGTTAATATTGGTTTGAATGTAAGCGGTTGAGGTAGTAACATGGAAATAATGAATGTTGTTGAAGTCATGTAAAAAGAACTATTTATGTTGAAATGTGATTGCGAGTGGCTTGTTGATGTTGTTGGAATTGTCATTGGGTTGGTTGTTGATATTAGCCGAGTTGCAAACTTAGTAGATGAGTCATATTCTTGGAGCGGCAAACTTATATGACCAGAGATCTTAGAAACATGAAACTTTTCAAAATAAAGATCAACGTCTTTATACAAGTTATGAAAACCTTTAGGCGATCACATAATTTTTACCATTCGACAACGTCTGAAAATGCGCACTCTTTTAACGTCCATAATTGATTCGCGCTTCTCGACACCCTATCCACAGGACACTGTCTGCAAAGTCTCTAAGATGTACAAATACCATGACATAAGTGCTTGACTTGGCAACACTCCGAACTGAAATGGAGCTCGCCAATCCCGCGGGAACAACTTCTAGCAAAGTCTTTTCTTCATCCGGGTGTACCTGCGTGGCATGAAACGCAGCCCCCGAAGAAAGGGGGTCAGTACGGAATATGTACTGAGTATGTAAAGCGATAACAAATAATAACCATAGCTTAATTTAGAAGAGAAGAAATCACAATCAAGCTCATTACCTGCAGCCCTCGCTGGAAGAAACATAAATATACACATGGGGTCTTAGAACAATCCTTAAGTAAATAATGCGAGTGAACACGCGTGCCTCGAGCATACACGATAAAAATGTAATCTAGAAACACCAATTCTCTTAACGCACAATCCGAATATAGTATCACAATAGCGCCCTTAATAATAATAATGATAATAATAATAATTAATAATAATAATAATAATAATAATAAT
Organism: Lycium ferocissimum; assembly: GCF_029784015.1. Taxonomy (NCBI): domain Eukaryota; kingdom Viridiplantae; phylum Streptophyta; class Magnoliopsida; order Solanales; family Solanaceae; genus Lycium; species Lycium ferocissimum. The sequence goes on from NW_026726036.1 coordinate 16,748, forward strand.
AATAATAATAATAATAATAATAATAATAATAATAATAATAATAATAATAATGATAACAACTATGATAATAATCCCCCTTCGGGTGTGCTTCGGCCCCGACATACGTCTATCCCGGCCCTTCGGGCATGCCGGTCCCGAAATAAAATAATGGTTCCTTCGGGCATGCCGGTCCAACATACGTCTATCCCGGCCCCTTCGGACATGCCGGCCCCGACATAATATTCCTAGCCCCTTCGGGCATGCCACTCGTGACATACGGCTACCCCGGCCCCTTCGGGCATGCCACTGTGACATAATACTAATCCTAGTCCCCTTCGGCGCATAATAGTAATAATAATAATACTAATAATAGTGTTGTGGAATGAAATAGTAAAATAATCTGAATATATAATAAGATATCGCACCCTTCGGAGTGGTTTTGAAAAGTTTAAATATTAAAAATCTCACACCCCTTCGAGAGTGGTTTTGAAAAGTTTAAATAATAAAATTCGCACGCCCTTCGGAGTGGTTTTGAAAAGTTTAAATAATAAAATCTCGCACCCCCTTCGGAGTGGTTTTGAAAAAAAAGTCAAACTCACGTTTACTTACTATCACCTAAAAGCCCAGAAACAAGTTTTGAGTCAACCTGACTTAGTGCGAGGAAGTTACGAGTATTTCAGAAGCCATTTTTTAGAACCGAAGCGGTAATCATATTAGGAACATTATTACTCCACAAAATATGTAATAGAACTCAATGGGGTCATTTATAAAAGTTTCAAGGCAATTCAATTACATTTATGCAAGTTATAGACGTTTGAGCATTTTCCAACAACATATAAAGATTCTAATTCAATCGCACTGAATGAATAGTACTCAAACTCAGAGTTAGATTTCTATGAACAGAATAACCCTCGAGGCTCAAATTCAAACCTAGTACACCTAGGACATGCCAAAAGAAAGAAAGGAATAGCTTTACATACCTTTTCCGCCTCTTACGCTGCTCCAAATTCGAATCCCGTTTTCTCCAAAATCTACAAATGGTCATGTTTACCAATTGTGAGTTATAGCTTCCAAGAGTTCAACTTAAATTCATGTTTGTCTACCGAAATTTCGGCAAAGATTTTCCCTATGCATACAACATCCCCGAGATTTAAACTCGGCCAATTTCAATCAACAACAACCCGAGAATGGAACTCGGCCAAAATAACAACAACCATACCGACAACAATATAAACAACCAATCCAAAACACATTCCAACATAAGTAGTCTTCCTTACTACATAGTATGTCAACTTTCAATCCAATTGCGCACATTCGAACCAACATCAACGTTTACATATTCATTCACTAATTTGAGATCATTCAAACATAAACTAAGAGCATTTCAAGCTATATATCCAATATTCAACAATTTCATCAATTTCCATATTCCACCCAAAATTCTCATATATGAAACAAAACCATTCCAACACATTTTCTACTTACTACTTCATCACTAACAACCATAATCCACCCTTTAACAACTTCATTATCTTAATGCTATAAAATCACATTAATGTGACATAATTTTCCACATTCCATTTTCATGCAAACTTAACCCATATATCCTTCCTTTACATTGAAAAGATCACAACAACACAATTAGTATGTTAAACAAAATAAACCCATCATTAGTTCATCACTACACATCCCACGGCCAACATGAAATTTTTTCCAACTTCATCCAGTTTTCGTTCAACTTTCATTTCCAATACAATTGCCATAATGACCACACTATAATACAACATAAACTTCAATTCATCTTACCTATACAACAACATACACGCACGGCCGTATACATGCATATATAAATACCATGCAAACATCCATATTTCCATGAATTCTATTCGTTTCCACGTACTACAATCTCAACAAAGCCTTTATAACCCATAAAAAGGATTGAATCATACCTTTTTCTCTCAACTTCTTCACTCCACCAATTTTCCCAAACGACGAAACGGACGACTTATCTTCCGAAATAATTATGCCACGTTGTAGAGGACCCTTGAATTAGTAGGAATACACCAAGAAAATAATTTTGGGAACAAAATTTCATGGGACAAAATTGAAGGACCATGGCCGAATGGCCATGGTTATTATTCTCCTTCTTTCTTTCTTTCTTCTTCCTCCACTTTCTTGAAGTTTCTTGAATATCCATTTGGTCCCCTTATCTTCCTTTATATTACCAATTTTAACTTACATGGGCTTGGCCCATTTCCTTTCCATTTTACTCATCATGGCCGGCCACCCTTGTGGTTTGGGCTTGTTTTCTCTTTTTTTTTTTCCAAGCCCACTTATTTGTGGCTAGTTTTCGTAATTCATGAAACCATTTTCCTAATTTCCAATTTTTTTTGCCCTTAGCCTTCCTCGACATTTTTCACATCAATACTTCCCATGACCAACTTACATGTTAAATAAAAATCAAATATGGCCTTATCTCTTAAAAGCCACAATTATTTCAAATTTCCCGATTGTATAAAAATACGGGATATAACATCCTCCCCCCCCTTTAGAACATTCGTCCTCGAATGTTCAACTGATCTCCTGGGGTGGTATGATACTCCGGGAGGATCCCTTCTTACAGTTGACCTTTTTCCTTCATACTCGTTCTTGTTAAGTCCGACATGATATATTCTCCCCCCCCCCCTTTTAGGGGCTCCTTACACGCCAACAGTCCTCACGTTGGGATACACGTGTCCACTAACTTAATCACAATGAGGCATCATATGCATTCATATGTATATACATAGTCATTATCAACTAATCCACAAAATGCTCCCAAACGTAGTTCAAGCCCATCCTAATTCCAAAGCCGTAGCGTACTTGCTGTCTCTTCTCTAATCTCGCCTGTCGCGTGCTAGGTGGCTCCTTTTATAGTCTCCAACCATCTTGTACATTCTATTTTCCCATTTGTCTCTTGGATCGACATTTGTGGAGATTTTGGCATACTTCCCAGGGGGTCACCCATCATGAAATTGCTCCCATCTGAGCACGCTTAACCCCGAAACTTTGGTGGGATTCAGTGCCTTAATGCTGATATAATCGCGTACGCTTTCTCATATGGCCTTTATTACATAATCTGGGGCCAGTCACAGTTTTACAAATTCCGAGGCGTGCTCGTAACACGTCCCTCCTCTTGCAATTACCGTTTTGCCCTTTTCGATTCTTAATGTTCACCTTCACTTCCATTCTCCCGACTTACATTTCAGTAATACTTTCAATATTCTTACCTTATCCAACATGCCTCGTCCGCACCATTGTTTACCACTGTACTTTGTAACTGTTGATGCCATAGGTCGCTTTCTTTTGCCGACGTCGTCCTTTAGCTGAAATAGAAGGTTAGTACAAGGGACTTCATGTCCTATGACTGGGCTCTATCGCACGATCTTAGATATGACAGAAGGTCAACAATCCCTAGATGCCCCGTAGCCTCCTCGTTTATAAACGTGGCGCGCTTCACATCATAAACAAGACTCTACCGGACACGACTGCGTACAACCCCTAGGACAAACTCGCTTCGATACCACTTTGTCACACCCCGACCTTACTAGGGTGTGATGGGCACCCGACCCTCCTCGCAGTCGAGCGAACCCTTAAACGTTCGCGTTATTAAAACCCGTCATTTCGAAAATTTTTTAAGAAACATGAAACTTTTCAAAATAAAGATCAACGTCTTTATACAAGTTATGAAAACCTTTAGGCGATCACATAATTTTTACCAACCGACAAATCCGAAAATGCGCACTCTTTTAACGTCCATAATTGATTCGCGCTTCTCGACACCCTATCCACAGGACACTGTCTGCAAAGTCTCTAAGATGTACAAATACCATGACATAAGTGCTTGACTTGGCAACACTCCGAACTGAAATGGAGCTCGCCAATCCCGCGGGAACAACTTCTAGCAAAGTCTTTCTTCATCCGGGTGTACCGCGTGGCATGAAACGCAGCCCCCGAAGAAAGGGGGTCGATGCGGAATATGTACCGAGTATGTAAAGCGATAGCAAATAATAACCATAGCTTAATTTAGAAGAGAAGAAATCACAATCAAGCTCATTACCGCAGCCTTCGCCGGAAGAAACATAAATATACACATGGGGTCTTAGAACAATCCTTAAGTAAATAATGCGAGTGAACACGCGTGCCTCGAGCATACACGATATAAATACGGAATACACCAATTCGAACGCACGCTCCGAATATAGTATCATAATAGTCCGCCCGGCCCTCGCTTCGCCTAATAATAATAATAATAATAATAATAATAATAATAATAATAATAATAATAATAATAATAATAATAATGATAACAACTATGATAACAATCCCCTTCGGGTGTGCCGGTCCCGACATACGTCTATCCTGGCCCCTTCGGGCATGCCGGTCCCGAAATAAAATAATGGCCCCTTCGGGCATGCCGGTCCAACATACGTCTATCCTGGCCCCTTCGGACACGCCGGCCCCGACATAATATTCCTAGCCCCTTCGGCATGCCACTCGTGACATACGGCTACCCCGGCCCTTCGGGCATGCCACTCGTGACATAATACTAATCCTAGCCCCTTCGGGCAGAATAGTAATAATAATAATACTAATAATAGTGTTGTGGAATGAAATAGTAAAATATCGCACCCCCTTCGGAGTGGTTTGAAGAGTCTTATATAATAAGATATCGCACTCCCTTCGGAGTGGTTTTGAAAAGTTTAAATAATAAAATCTCGCACCCCCTTCGGAGTGGTTTTGAAAAAAAGTCAAACTCACGTTTACTTACTATCACCTAAAAGCCCAGAAACAAGTTTTCAGTCAACCCGACTTAGTGCGAGGAAGTTACGAGCATTTCGTAAGCCATTTTTTTTTTTTAGAACCGAAGCGGTAATCATATTAGGAACATTATTACTCCACAAATATATATATAGAACTTAATGGAGTCATTATGAAAGTTTCAAGGCAATTCAATTACATTTATGCAAGTTATAGATGTTTGAGCATTTTCCAATCAAGATATAAAGATCCTAATTCAATCACACCGAATGAATAGTACTCAAATTCGACTTAGATTTCTATGAACGGAATAACCCCCGAGGCTCAAATCCAAACCTAGTACACCTAGGACATGCCAAAAGAAGGAAAGGAATAGCTTTACATACCTTTTCCGCCTCTTACGCTGCTCCAAATTCGAATCCCGTTTTCTCCAAAATCTACAAATGGTCATGTTTACCAATTGTGAGTTATAGCTTCCAAGAGTTCAACTTAAATTCATGTTTGTCTACCGAAATTCGGCGCAAAAGATTTTCCCTATGCATACAACATCCCCGAGATTTAAACTCGGCCAATTTCAATCAACAACAACCCGAGAATGGAACTCGGCCAAAATAACAACAACCATACCAACAACAATATAAACAACCAATCCAAAACACATTCCAACATAAGTAGTCTTCCTTACTACATAGTATGTCAACTTTCAATCCAATTGCGCACATTCTAACCAACATCAACGTTTACATATTCATTCACTAATTTGAGATCATTCAAACATAAACTAAGAGCATTTCAAGCTATATATCCAATATTCAACAATTTCATCAATTTCCATATTCCACCCAAAATTCTCATATATGAAACAAAACCATTCCAACACATTTTCTACTTACTACTTCATCACTAACAACCATAATCCACCCTTTAACAACTTCATTATCTTAATGCTATAAAATCACATTAATGTGACATAATTTTCCACATTCCATTTTCATGCAAACTTAACCCATATATCCTTCCTTTACATTGAAAAGATCACAACAACACAATTAGTATGTTAAACAAAATAAACCCATCATTAGTTCATCACTACACATCCCACGGCCAACATGAAATTTTTTCCAACTTCATCCAATTTTCGTTCAACTTTCATTTCCAATACAATTGCCATAATGACCACACTATAATACATCATAAACTTCAATTCATCTTACCTATACAACAACATACACCACGCCGTATACATGCATATATAAATACCATGCAAACATCCATATTTCCATGAATTCTATTCGTTTCCACGTACTACAATCTCAACAAAGCCTTTATAACCCATAAAAAAGGATTGAATCATACCTTTTTCTCTCAACTTCTTCACTCCACCAATTTTCCCAAACGACGAAACGGACGACTTATCTTCCGAAATAATTATGCCACGTTGTAGAGGACCCTTGAATTAGTAGGAATACACCAAGAAAATAATTTTTGGGAACAAAATTTCATGGGACAAAATTGAAGGACCATGGCCGAATGGCCATGGTTATTATTCTCCTCTTTCTTTTTTTTTCTTCTTCCTTCTTTCTTGAAGTTTCTTGAATATCCATTTGGTCCCCTTATCTTCCTTTATATTACCAATTTTAACTTACATGGGCTTGGCCCATTTCCTTTCCATTTTTTTCATCATGGCCGGCCACCCTTGTGGTTTGGGCCTTTCCTTTTTTTTTTTTTTTCCAAGCCCACTTATTTGTGGCTAGTTTTCGTAATTCATGAAACCATTTTCCCAATTTCCAATTTTTTTGCCCTTAGCCTTCCTCGACATTTTTCACATCAATACTTCCCATGACCAACTTACATGTTAAATAAAAATCAAATATGGCCTTATCTCTTAAAAGCCACAATTATTTCAAATTTCCCGATTGTATAAAAATACGGGATATAACATCCTCCCCCCCCTTTAGAACATTCGTCCTCGAATGTTCAACTGATCTCCCTGGGTGGTATGATACTCGGAGGATCCCTCTTATAATTGACCTTTTTCCTTCATACTCGTTCTTGTTAAGTCCGACATGATATATTTCCCCCCCCCCCCCTTTGTGGCTCCTTACACGTCAACAATTCCTCTTGGGATACACGTGTCCACTAACTTAATCACAATGAGGCATCATATGCATTCATATGTATATACATAGTATTATCAACTAATCCACAAAATGCTTCCCAAACGTAGTTCAAGCCTATCCTAATTCCAAAGCCGTAGCGTACTTTCGTCTCTTCTTCTAATCTCGCCTCGCGTGCCAGGTGGCTCCTTTTATAGTCTCCAACCATCTTGTACATTCTATTTTCCCATTTGTCTCTTGGATCGACATTTGTGGAAATTTTGGCATACTTTTTGTGGGTCACCCATCATGAAATTGCTCCCATCTGAGCACGCTTAACCCCGAAACTTTGGTAGGATTCAGTGCCTTAATGCTGACATAATCGCGTACGCTTTCTCATATGGCCTTTATTACATAATCTGGGGCCAGTCACAGTTTTACAAATTCCGAGGCGTGTTCGTAACACGTCCCTCCTCTTGCAATTACTGTTTTGCCCTTTTCGATTCTTAATGTTCACCTTCACTTCCATTCTCCCGACTTACATTTCAGTAATACTTTCAATATTCTTACCTTATCCAACATGCCTCGTCCGCACCATTGTCTACCACTGTACTTTGTAATCGTTGATGCCATAGGTCGCTTTCTTTTTGCCGACGTCGTCCTTTAGCCGAAATAGAAGGTTAGTACAAGGGACTTCATGTCCTATGACCGGGCTCTATCGCACGATCTTAGATATGACGAGGAAGGTCAACAATTCCAAGATGCCCCGTAGCCTCCTGTTTACAAATGTGGCGCGCTTCACATCATAAACAGGACTATACCGGACCCGACTTTGCAGACAACCCCTAGGACAAACCTGGCTCTGATACCACTTTGTCACACCCCGACCTTACTAGGGTGTGATGGGCACCCGACCCTCCTCGCAGTCGAGCGAACCCTTAAACGTTCGTTACTAAAACCTCGTCATTCGAAAATTTTTTAAGAAACATGAAACTTTTCAAAATAAAGATCAACGTCTTTATACAAGTTATGAAAACCTTTAGGCGATCACATAATTTTTTCCGAAAATGCGCACTCTTTTAACGTCCATAATTGATTCGCGCTTCTCGACACCCTATCCACAGACACCGTTCGCAAAGTCTCTAAGATGTACAAATACCATGACATAAGTGCTTGACTTGGCAACACTCCGAACTGAAATGGAGCTCGCCAATCCCGCGGGAACAACTTCTAGCAAAGTCTTTTCTTCATCCGGGTGTACCTGCGTGGCATGAAACGCAGCCCCCGAAGAAAGGGGGTCAGTACGGAATATGTACTGAGTATGTAAAGCGATAACAAATAATAACCATAGCTTAATTTAGAAGAAAAGAAATCACAATCAAGCTCATTACTGAAATTTCGCTCGGAAGAAACATAAATATACACATGGGGTCTTAGAACAATCCTTAAGTAAATAATGCGAGTGAACACGCGTGCCTCGAGCATACACGATATAAATAGAATACACCAATTCCGTAACGCACAATCCGAATATAGTATCACGTCCGCTTCGGACGGCCCTAATACCGGCCTAATAATAATAATAATAATAATAATAATAATAATAATAATAATAATAATAATAATAATAATAATAATAATAATAAATAACAACTATGATAATAATCCCCCGGGTGTGTGCCGGTCCCGACATACGTCTATCCTGGCCCCTTCGGCATGCCGGTCCCGAAATAAAATAATGGCCCCTTCGGGCATGCCGGTCCAACATACGTCTATCCCGGCCCTTCGGACACGCCGGCCCCGACATAATATTCCTAGCCCTTCGGGCATGCCACTCGTGACATACGGCTACCCCGGCCCCTTCGGCATGCCACTCGTGACATAATACTAATCCTAGCCCCCTTCGGCGTAATAGTAATAATAATAATACTAATAATAGTGTTGTGGAATGAAATAGTAAAATATCGCACCCCCTTCGGAGTGGTTTGAAGAGTCTTATATAATAAGATATCACATCGGAGTGTTTTGAAAAGTTTAAATAATAAAATCTCGCACCCCCTTCGGAGTGGTTTTGAAAAGTTTAAATAATAAGATCTCGCACCCCCTTCGGAGTGGTTTTGAAAAAAAGTCAAACTCACGTTTACTTACTATCACCTAAAAGCCCAGAAACAAGTTTTGTGTCGAATCGGCTTAGTGCGAGGAAATTACGAGTATTTCGGAAGCCATTTTTTTTTTTTTAGAAGCGAAGCGGTAATCATATTAGGAACATTATGCTTCCACAAAATATATATATATATAGAACTTAATGGAGTCATTATGAAAGTTTCAAGGCAATTCAATTACATTTACGCAAGTTATAGATGTTTGAGCATTTTCCAATCAAGATATAAAGATCCTAATTCAATCACACCGAATGAATAGTGCTCAAATTAGACTTAGATTTCTATGAGCAAGTAATAACCCCCGAGGCTCAAATCCAAACCTAGTACACCTAGGACATGCCAAAAGAAGGAAAGGAATAGCTTTACATACCTTTTCCGCCTCTTACGTCGCTCCAAATTCAATCCCGTTTTCTCCAAAATCTACAAATGGTCATGTTTACCAATTGTGAGTTATAGCTTCCAAGAGTTCAACTTAAATTCATGTTTGTCTACCGAAATTTGGCAAAGATTTTCCCTATGCATACAACATCCCCGAGATTTAAACTCGCCCAAATCAATCAACAACAACCCGAGAATGGAACTCGGCCAAAATAACAACGACAACAATATAAACAACCAAAACACATTCCAACATAAGTAGTCTTCCTTACTACATAGTATGTCAACTTTCAATCCAATTGCGCACATTCTAACCAACATCAACGTTTATATATTCATTCACTAATTTGAGATCATTCAAACATAAACTAAGAGCATTTCAAGCTATATATCCAATATTCAACAATTTCATCAATTTCCATATTCCACCCAAAATTCTCATATATGAAACAAAACCATTCCAACACATTTTCTACTTACTACTTCATCACTAACAACCATAATCCACCCTTTAACAACTTCATTATCTTAATGCTATAAAATCACATTAATGTGACATAATTTTCCACATTCCATTTTCATGCAACTTAACCCATATATCCTTCCTTTACATTGAAAAGATCACAACAACACAATTAGTATGTTAAACAAAATAAACCCATCATTAGTTCATCACACACATCCCACGGCCAACATGAAATTTTTTCCAACTTCATCCAATTTTCGTTCAACTTTCATTTCCAATACAATTGCCATAATGACCACACTATAATACAACATAAACTTCAATTCATCTTACCTATACAACAACATACACGCACGGCCGTATACATGCATATATAAATACCATGCAAACATCCATATTTCCATGAATTCTATTCGTTTCCACGTACTACAATCTCAACAAAGCCTTTATAACCCATAAAAAAGGATTGAATCATACCTTTTTCTCTCAACTTCTTCACTCCACCAATTTTCCCAAACGACGAAACGGACGACTTATCTTCCGAAATAATTATGCCACGTTGTAGAGGACCCTTGAATTAGTAGGAATACACCAAGAAAATAATTTTTGGGAACAAAATTTCATGGGACAAAATTGAAGGACCATGGCCGAATGGCCATGGTTATTATTCTCCTTCTTTCTTTCTTTCTTCTTCCTCCACTTTCTTGAAGTTTCTTGAATATCCATTTGGTCCCCTTATCTTCCTTTATATTACCAATTTTAACTTACATGGGCTTGGCCCATTTCCTTTCCATTTTACTCATCATGGCCGGCCACCCTTGTGGTTTGGGCCTTTCCTTCTTCTTTTTTTCCAAGCCCACTTATTTGTGGCTAGTTTTCGTAATTCATGAAACCATTTTCCCAATTTCCAATTTTTTGCCCTTAGCCTTCCTCGACATTTTTCACATCAATACTTCCCATGAACAACTTACATGTTAAATAAAAATCAAATATGGCCTTATCTCTTAAAAGCCACAATTATTTCCATTTCCGATTGTATAAAAATACGGGATATACACGTTTTGACTATTCCATTGAGTCCTAGGATATACTTTGCCATGTACTAGCGATCCCAAAGGTTTTGTCTTTGATATAATTCGTTGCAACTCTGAAAGGTATGATCTATGGCTATTGTCTGATTTCTTTTAAATGATCTATCACCTGAATTGTTCTTTCGAGTCTTGGCAAACAGTGTATGTTTTATATTGCATATGGTTTTCTCACTACCCTCGCTCGTGCGAACCGTTATGACATCTTTCACTGCGTCTCGGGCAGGCATGTATTCGTGCAATTTCTTGCATTGTTCACCGCGTCCTCAGAGAGGGCCGGCATGTTATATATATATATATATATATATATATATATATATATATATATATATGTATATGATGATGATGTGATGACGGGGAGGTGGCCAGGATGGCATATGATGATTCCTTTTACCGCGCCCCTCACTAGAGGGCCGAGGCATGTTACATGTATAGGCATGATGATTTTACTTTACCGCGTCCCTCATTAGAGGGCCGGGGCATGTTATGTAAGCATATGTTCATGATGATTTCTTTAATTATGATACTCCCATTAGTGATTTTGCAAAACATGATTTACGTTCAAGGTAAGTTTTATGAGATGCGCCATTCGTTTACTTTTCTCGTCTCTTTATTTCCGTATGATTCGCGATTGTGTGTTTGCTTTACATACTCGGCACACATTTCGCATCGACCCCGTCTTCGGGGGCTGCGTTTCATGCCGCGCAGGTACAGATACACGTTTGAGTGAGCCGCCGAAACTTAGGGTCCCTGTTCGGCTATCTTGAAGAGCTCCTTGTCCGAGCCCGCATTTTGGTACGATCTTTTGTTACATTCGTGTATATATATTTATTCGGGGGTACGGCGGTGTTATACCCCGCGTTTTCGTAGCATGAGTTTGACATGTACCTCATCATAGTAATGGGATGTTTTGAAAGGCACAAGCCATGGAGAGTACGTAACGACGAAGAAAAGGGTGAATTACGATCTCGTAAGTCGTAATCGGGAAAGAAAATTTTGAAACACGGTAACATGACCATTATTAGTGTAATAAGTAATAAATATCATGAATGGAGAATTTTGGAATATTTCGGGACTGAGCAAATTGAAGAAAATAAATTCGATGAAAATTTGAGAAACGCGGGACGGATTTTAGTCAACTTTGGAGGCGCATATCTCATAGTATATGTGGAGTTTTAAGGTGTTTCAAAATCCTAAAATGAAGTTCGTCGAGTCTAGTTTGTAATGCAACAAACCGTTCATTGATAGGACATCGGAGTAGAGAATTATAGACGTTACAAACTTAATCGTCGACGCGAAACGGATTTTCCGCAGGTACGGCTACGGTACGCGCTAAAGATCTTTGCTACGTACACCGCGGCTACGATAAAACCGACTTCAAAGCATTCCGTTTTAAGGGACAAAAATCTCATTTTTTCAGCCAAAAGTTCCAAAACTTTCCAGAAAAATTCAGCAACAAAAAAGGGAGCAAGTATACCTCGCAAAATGAGGATTTTGAGTGAAATTTCAAGTAATGAAGTACCAATCGAAGTCCGGACAGAGATAGTCACGAATATAATTTCATTTGGAATTAGAGGAGCATGGGAACAAGAAAATGTTGAAGAAGGTAAGTTTTAATCCCTCTTTTCACATGTTATGGATGGTTTATATGTGTTGTGGTGTGTGGAAATTCATGAAATATGGTATGTTGAAGTAAGCTTAGTGTAGGTGTTGGTTATGTTGGAGTGATGAACTAATTTTTATTTAATATTTTGGTTGTTGTTGATATGGATTCCATAATGAAAATGATGGTTTATGAATTTGGAAGAAAACATGTATTGTTGTTGTTCTATATGGCATTTGGAAGTTTCGGGTGGAATAGTATAGTGGTTGGGTTGTTTGGAATATTTTGCGGATTGTTTAAAGTGTTCTTGAATATTGTTTGAATGGTTTCGGATTAGTAATTGAATGTGTGCGTTGGTGTTAGTTTGGTTATATGCGGTTGAATTGAATATAAGTGAATGTCGTTGCATTATGTGAAGAAGGTTGTTAATGTTAGAATGCATTTTGAATTAATGATTGATGTTGTTAGAATGGTTGTTGGTATTGTTGTTGATAATATTGGCTCTAGTTGAATTCTCGGGGGTTGGTGTATTCTGGTGGGAAACGCTGCCCAATTTTCTGGCAGAATTTGGTATTCGTTGGAATCGGGTCCCTAAGTGCTCTTAGCTAATATTTGATTCTTAATGGCATATTGTAGAGCTTGGGAAGTTCGCGACGTAAGATTGGATTAGCTTCGAGAATAGACGAGGTATGTGAAGCTTACTCTTCTTTTCTTTTGGCATGTCTTAGACGGATTAAGGTATGACATGATTTGTGCCTCGTGGGTAATTCCATTCTTAAGTTTCGAGTATGTTTGTGATTCGTATTTGCTTTTGATGTTGGTATCCTCAGCACGGTCAGGCTACGGTTCGTGTGTTTTTGATATGGTTGAGTTTGAAATGTGGTGGAAACGATTCTTATTTGTTTCTTGATATTCGTATCCTTAATGCGGTCGAGTTATGATCCTTATGACTTTTGTATGATTAAATTTTCAAGGTTGCCAAAGAGTTTTGTTTTCAAAGAGATTTGTTCTTAAACGATTTCGAAACTACGAACGCCCGTAACTTTTCAAGGAAGGGCCGGATCACTTTGATACTTTCGCAAATGACTTTATGACGAGTAATGACTTAAATTTTTATAGGCGGGCCCGGATTGGGTCGACGCTCGTCCGTGGGTCCCGCGACCTTCTATGTTGGTTCTAATGACCTATTTTTCGAAAGAATCCAATCCGACTACCTTCCGACCCCCCGAGTATGATTACTTATCTATCCGTTGAGTTTGAAATAAGGATTTTTATGCTTATGACTTTGATACGTGAATATGGTTTCTAAGTTCGGTTGATATATTCCGAGTGATATTCGGGAGGAAATCGATTTGACTATGCTTTGGCTTACAAATGATGGGTCGTTTGATTAACCTATTAAGTCTTTGAAAATATTTTAAACCGTATTTGGTTACTTGATTCTCGCCGTGCATTTTGTTGTTACATTTTTCGTACGAGTCCCGGCCCAAGATGTGATATTGTCCGCCGGATACTTGACCGCGGGTCGTGCATACATGACCGGCGATTCTTGGTGTGGGCACGTGTATGCGTGATATTGTCCGGCCGATACTTGACCGGCGGTCATGCGCTACGACCGCCGGGATTAACGCGCAGATGTGTGTGTATGGATATTGCCGCCGGATTCTCGGTGCGTACGCGGTATGTGTATATGTGCCGGGCTGGTCCTTGTCGCGGCATGTTGTGTGATATTGTCGCCGGGTACTTGTCCGCGGTATGTTGAGTGATATCGACCGCCGGGTTCCTGGCCGCGGTATGTGTACGTGTGATATTGACATTTGGGTTCCTGGTCGCGGATGCGTGTATGCGTGGTATTGACCGCCGGGTATTTGACCGCGGTATGTTGAGTGATATTGAAAATAAACACTTTGGTATTTTGGATTGGCACTTACTTTACGTATTTTGTTTCTTCGATTATGACTCGATTTGTTTATCAGATCGTACCGCTTTGAATACGAAGTATGATATGGTATGATATACGTATTCGGAATGGAATCATCGGTTAATGTCATTTCATATGATATGTTCTATTTTAGTATATGTGAGACAGAATGTTTTTTCCAAAAGAATGTTAAGTAAGTATTTTGGCATTCGATGGTTATATTTGTCTTCTGCATCGCTTATGTATGATTTGTACCTCGGATGGGCACTTTGGTTTTCCGAGTTGTCATGCTCACTTTCTCGTACTTCGCACTTCGATTATGACGTTTCGTTGTACCTCCCGTTTGCATACTCAAGACATATTCCGTGATCGGCCCTTTCTTCGGGGGCGCGTTTATGCGCGCAGTACCCACGGATGAGTAGATGATGTTGGAGATGTTCCCGCTCGAATTGGCGAGCTCCATTTCCTCCGGAGTCTTCTTTCGAGTCCGAGTGCGTTTGTGTGACATCCGAGATGTTGGTAGAGACTTTTGCAGGTGTTGTCGTGTGCGTGATATGTCGGCTTGCAATCGGCTATGTAGGCCGATACATTATTATGCATTATATTACGTATTTGTTGTGACTACGGATTTTGTTTGATTTGAAGAGATGAAAGGCGTGTATGTTTTTCCGAAAAATTTTCACCCCGTGCTTATGTTATGTTTTGTGGCCTGTGATGGCTATGAGTATTATGAGAGTCTGCGGGTTCGCTCGGCCCCCTAGGTATGGTCGGGTGCCCATCAAGGACCCTATCGGATTAAGGTTGTGACAAATTGGTATCGAGCGGGGCATTCGTCCGGGGGTTGTCCGCAGTCGTGTCCGATAGAGTCTTGTTTATGGTGTGTTGCGCGCCACATTTATAAACGAGAGGCTACGGGACATTTAGGATGGTTACTCTTCTTTCACGTTCGAGATCGTGCCATAGAGCCAAGCACGCGTGAAATGAGATTCCCGATACTAACTTTTGATTGCGACTCGAAGAATGGCATCGACGGTATGAAGTGATCGGCGATATTGGAAGTTACAAAGTACGCAGTAAGAAAAGGTATGACGGTATATATCGGGTATGATATTGAGATATGATCGAAATGTAAAGTTGAAAAGCGAAAAGGAAAATGAATAAGAAAGTGTAATGTGCACGAGCTTTTGAGTTGGGCATACGAGGTACGTTTGTCATTTTCGTATGATTATTGATATTAGGGAGCCATGAGGCCGTGATATGATATGATATGTGTATATATGTATGTTGGCCCCGTGAGGCATTGTTGGTATTTCTCTGCGGAGTCGGAGATAGTGACATTACATGAGGAAAACTCTCGCCGAAATTTTCCCGAAAAAAAAAAAAGAAAATGAGATATGGTTTGTAATACGACTTGAAAGGTCGTGCCGATAGTAATAGTGAGATTAAGACAAGAGTACAGGAAAAGAATTGTGATGTATATGAACGTATTGATAAGATAGCTTGTGAGCTATTAAGGATAAAGTTGATCGAGAAAGGGTAAAAAGGTTAGGAGTGGTACGCTATGAGATCGAATACGAACGGGACAATGAATATAATGAAGATTGTTATGAAATTAAGAAAAGCCTAGGGAGAAGACATGACTTGGGAAGCTGAAAAGACGATGAAGAAGAAATATGGTTGGGAGATGAGACTCGTATGTCATGGTAATAAAGAAACCCCCGAGATCTTTATAAGACCCTATATGAGCTTCGCTGAACATTCGGGAGGACTAATGTTCTAAAGGGGGGAAGGACGTTATACCTCGCGTTTTCAGAGCATGAGTTTGACATGTACCTCATCATAGTAATGGGATGTTTTGAAAGGCACAAGCCATGGAGAGTACGTAACGACGGTACAGAAAGTGGTGACCACGATCTCTGCAGTCAGAATTCCGGAAAGAAAATTTTGAAACACGGCAATATGACCATTATTAGTGTAATAAGTGATAAATATCATGTATGGAGAATTTTGGAATATTTTGACCGAGCAACTTAAGAAAAATAAATTTGATTTAAAATTTGAGAAACGTTGACTAAGATTTAGTCAACTTTGGAGGCGCATATCTCATAGTATATATGGAGTTTTAAGGTGTTTCAAAATCCTAAAATGAAGTTCGTCGAGTCTAGTTTGTAATGCAACAAAACCGTTCATTGAGGACATCGGAGTAGAGAGTTATAGACGTAAAATCGGTAAAACAAATTTTTCTCAGCGGCATAGCATACATAAAGATCGCTTATAAGATCGTTAGCATAAAGATCGTAAAACCGACCAAAGAAGCCCTCGTTTTAAGGGACAAAAATCTCATTTTTTTCAGCCAAAAGTTCCAAAACTTTCCAAAAAAATTCAAGAACAAAAGGGAGCAAGTATACCTCACAAAATGAGGATTTTGAGTGAAATTTCAAGTAATAAAGTAACTAATCGAAGTCCGGCAAATAAGCATAGTCACGAATATAATTTCATTTGGAATTAGAGTGAGTACGGGAACAAGAAAATGTGGAAGAAGGTAAGTTTTAATCCTTTTTCACATGTTATGGATGGTTTATACGTGTTGCAGGTGTGGAAATTCATGAAACATGGTATGCTGAAGTGAAGCCGTGTAGGTGTTGGTTATGTTGGAGTGATGAACTAATTTTTATTTAATATTTTGGTTGTTGTTGATATGATTCCATAATGAAAATGATGGTTTATGAATTTGGAAGAAAAACATGTATTGTTGTTGTTTTTATGGCATTTGGAAGTTTCGGTGGAATAGTATAGTGGTTGGGTTGTTTGGAATATTTTCATGATCAAGTTGGCTTAAAGTGTTCTTGAATATTGTTTGAATGGTTTCGGATTAGTAATTGAATGTGTAAGCGTTGGTGTTAGTTTGGTTATGCGGTTTAATCAATATAGGTGAATGTCGTCAGCATTATGTGAAAGAAGGTTGTTAATGTTAGAATGCATTTTGAATTAATGATTGATGTTGTTAGAATGGTTGTTGGTATTGTTGTTGATAATATCGTCAGTTGAATTTCGGGTTGGTGTATTTATAGGGGAAATGGCCGTCCAATTTTCTTCTGCAGAATTTGGTATTCGTGCTTGGGAATCGGGTCCTTAAATGCTTCCAATAATATTTGATTTCAATGGTATATCAGAAGCCTGGGAAGTCTTGCGACGTAAGATTGATTAGCTTCGAGAATAGATTTAGGCATGTGGCTTACTCCTTCTTTTTCTTTGGCATGTCTTAGGGATTTAGATTAAGGTATGACACGTACGTGGCCTTTCTGGTAATTCCATTCTTAAGTTTTGTGCATGTTCGTTGATTCGTGATTGCTTTTTGATGTTGGTATCCTTAGCATGGTCAGGGCTACGGTTCGTGTGTTTTTGATATGGTTGAGTTTGAAATGTGGTGGAAACGATTCTTATTTGTTTCTTGATATTCGTATCCTTAATGCGGTTTAGTTATGATCCTTATGACTTTTGTATGATTAAATTTTTCAAGGTTGCCAAAGAGTTTTGTTTTTCAAAAGAGATTTGTTTTAAACGATTTCAAAACTACGAACGCCCGTAACTTTCGAAGGAAGGGCCCGGATCACTTTGATACTTTTCGCAAATGACTTCATGACGAGTAATGACTTAAATTTTCATAGGCGGGCCCGGATTGGGCCGGGACGCTCGTCCGTGGGTCCCGCGACCTTCTATGTTGGTTCTAATGACCTATTTTCGAAAGAACTAATCTCGACTACCTCCGACCCCCCGAGCATGATTACTTATCTATCTGTTGAGTTTGAAACAAGGATTTTTATGCTTATGACTTTGATACGTGAATATGGTTTCTGGGTCTTGGTTGATATATTCCCGAGTGATATTCGGGAGGAAATCTCATTTGACTACCGTTTTGGCTTACAAAATGACGGGTCGTTGGATTAACCTATTAAGTCTTTGAAAATATTTTAAACTGTACGGTTACTGTCATCGGGATACTCGCTCGTGCATTTTGTCGTTACATTTTTCGACTTAGTCCCCGCAGACAGTAGGGATATTGTCCGCCGGATACTTGACCGGCGATCGGTGACATGACCGGCCGATTCTTGGCCGTACGCATGTGATATTGTCCGCCGGATACTTCTGATCATGCTGGTTGCGGATGTGACACTGGTCGGATTCTGGTCGCTGTACGTGGTAGACAGGATATTACTGGATTTCGGTCGCTGGGCCGTATGTGGTGATATTGCCGCCGGGTACTTGTCCGCCAGATGTTAGTGATATTGCCGCCGGGTACTTGTCCGTTGCATGTTGAGGATATTGACCGCCGGGTTCCCGGCCGCGGTATGTGTATCAGGATATTGACCGCGGTTCCTGGCCGCTGTGCGTGTATGGTAGTATGACCGGGGTATTTGACAAAGCGAGATGTTGAGTGATATTGAAAATAAACACTTTGGTATTTTGGATTGGCAGCTACTTTATCAGATTAAGCCGATTATGACTCAGATTTGTTTATCAGATCGTCAAGGAATACAAAGTATGATATGGTATGATATAATTCCGAACGGAATCAGCTTGCTAATCGTCACCATATGATATGTTCTATTTTCCGTATACGTGAGACAGAATGTTTTTCCAAAAGAATGTTAAGTAAGTATTTTGGCATTCTAATGGTTATATTTGTCTTCTCAGATTCGCTTATGTATGATTTGTACCGGATGCAAGCACTTTGATTTTCCGAGTTGTCATGCTCACTTTCCGTTTACTTCTCGCACTTCGATTATGACCGTTGCATCTCTCCTGCTTTGCATACTCGGGCAGATATTCGCATCGACCCCTTTCTTCTGGGGCTGCGTTTCATGCCGTTGGGCAGTACTCAATGTATTTATAGATGATGTTAGCAGAGATGTTCCAAAATGATTGGCGAGCCCATTTCTCAGAGTGTCGCCGAGTCCGAGTGCGTTTGCATGGATATCCGAGATGTTGGCAGAGACTTTATGCATGTTGTCGTGTGTGCGTGATATGTCGCTTTGTAATCGGCTATGTAGGCTTATTAAGCATTATTAGTGCATTATATTGCGTATTTGTTGTGACTACGGATTTTGTTTGATTTGAAGAGACGAAAGGCGTGTATGTTTTCCGAAAATTTTTCACCCCGTGCTTATGTTACGTTTCTCAGGGGTCCAAGATGGCTATGAGTATTATGAGTCTCATGGTTCGGCTTCTACTTGTAAGGGCTGTGCCCATCACACCCT
Organism: Lycium ferocissimum; assembly: GCF_029784015.1. Classification (NCBI taxonomy): domain Eukaryota; kingdom Viridiplantae; phylum Streptophyta; class Magnoliopsida; order Solanales; family Solanaceae; genus Lycium; species Lycium ferocissimum. The sequence continues at coordinate 36,499 of NW_026726036.1, forward strand.
ATTTGACATATCGTGACAAAGGGCCCTCGTCCCGTCATATGATTTTTGTCACTCGCGTGCAGGTTCCACGCCCCCGCGGGGCGCGGCGATATCCGTACAACATATACGCACGTATTGTATGTTTGGGTGGCTTATTCACCGCGCACTTTGTCGGCCTACGTATATATGTGTGTATATGGATATGTTGGCCCCGCGTGGCCTTGCTGGTATTTTCCGTGTGCAAAGAATTTTGGTTAAGAAGAAAAACAGAGAAACCCCCGCCAAATTTTTTTATATTCGAGTTACTATTTTTGGCTTTTCGTACGACGGTGCTCAGCTGCGCTAGTCACGCTCTACGGGTTGGCCGTGGTCAAAAGGGTATCAAAGAGCGTTAGTCCCTCGGAAAGCCCACAGCCGTGTCTAGTAGGAGTCCTCGCGACGGTGTTGTGCACCACATCTATAAACAGAGGCTGCTGTGGACATTTAGGATGTTACCTTTCCTTCGATCTTAGATCGTGCGATAGAGCGGTATTTCGGATGACTCCCTCCTAACGAACCGTTATGTTTTCGCCGATGTCTCGAGAAAGGCGGCCGGGCGCCTGTGGAAGCAAGTGCGCTCGCGGAGAGACTAGTCGGGGACGCAGAGTGACAGGAGACCCATGTTCGGCCCCGAGGAGATCGTGCTCCTGGTCGTGCCGCCCGTCCACCCCATCACCCATTAGAGGGCATAGAGCGACGGCCGGAGAGGCCGGACAGAAACGCCCCCACGCCCGCCCCCGGGTCGAGAGTCATGGGAGCCCTCCGCCCTCTCTGCCCGGGCGGAGGATAGCGCAGAGGGATGCGATTCGGTACAACACTGGGTTGGTAGCGGGGCGGTGTGCGGCGATACGGGAGCAGGGATGACCCAAGTGATGGGGACGTGATGTCGAGAGGGCTCGTTACTTGACCAGGATCCGCCGCAGTTCTTCGGTCAAAGCCCGAGGAGGACCCTCGTAGCTTATTAGAGATGCGGCGCACGCCGCGACTTACCAGTGGCCTCCGAGACCGAGTCAAGGAGTCGACAGCCGTATCGTCGCACGATACTTGCACCCAATCGGTGGCCGCAGCTCGGCGGGGAGCTATCCGTGGCGCAGGGGCGCCCCTCCCGTTGGGAAGATGGGGACGAGTTCACCGAGGCTTTTCTGCCCATTTTCATTACCGAGAGACCGTACGCGCCCTGTTCGCTGTGTTTACACATCCGGCGCGGGCGGGCAGAGCGTCCGGGAGGCGCTCGGAGCCCGATTCCCGTCGCACACGCTCCCTCATATCGTGCGTATATGCACGTACGTAGCACACGCATGTTATGGGTCAGATGATTATTTGATTGACAACAGATGTCGATGGTCGTCAGCCCCGGTACGGACATTGCACGAGTGGCTGCATACGCCCGTGTACGGAGGGGAGTCACACAGGGGCATCACCGATAGAGATTACGCATGGTGGTCCGCACCTCCCCCCAAGAGGGCTAGACTTGGCTGGCATTTCCGAGAAGCTGAGGTCACAATTTCTCAAGAACAGAGACGGGTATTCGTCCTGGGGCCCAAGACAAGAGCGCACCCCCGACCGTTCCCGGGCAGGAGGTTCGACAAAGATGGTATTCGGGAGCCGCGTCCGAGTTCCGCAGCTTCTCGGTCACAACAGTGGTCCGAGTCGACAAAGGCCATCTATGCCCCGCCCCCGCGCGGCGGCCGGCCACCATCCGTGTGGAGCCGCTGGGCCGCCCGACGCTTGTTTTACTTGCGCCGGCTACGGCCACGTTGCGAGGGATGCCGTATCGGGATGGTCTCGGGGGTGCCCCGCACCACTCTTTGGGCCTGGTCGCCGGTTCGTCTTCTTCGAAGAACGGCGCCGACGGTAAGGGGTGACATACCCGCGCCCTGCCAGCCTTGAAGTGAGGCCGCAGTGCGGACTCAATTCAATGATCCTTCGAACCGTATTTAGCTTTGACGGCGAGGAGTGTGATCAGAGGCAAACTTCCAGACGCGGCGATAGGTACACGAATCCTCACTAGAATTTATGTTCTTATATGTACGTGTCTGTGATATAATTGTCACAGAATAGCGGCAGATGGAAAACACTGGGGTTAGTAACCTAGTATTTATAAACAACGGTAGTTAAGGTGTATATTATTATTACGGATTCGAGAGTTCAGATGGAAGATGGTGATATCCATAAGTAGAGTGAATAAGAGTAAAAACGAGAGGGCAAAACGGTAATTGGTGCTTTGTGGCGTCGGTGTCTGTCAAGACTTTATTTTACTCAAAGTGTGTGAGGGTCCAAAGTGGTCACCGAACGCGATTATGCAACGTTAGAGCACGTATTTCGTTGTAGTCCGAAGTTAAACAGAGCCTTGAGTGGAAATCTAGGATGGGTGACCCCCCCGGGGAAGTTTACAAAGTTTCACAACTTTAGTCATAAGAAGCAATGGAAAGCTAAAGTAGTCTAAAGGGATCTGTGATATCCGTAGAGGCGGAAATTCAAGAGGTCGCGTAGGCCGAGCTGTATCGGCCTAGCAAGGAAGAAGGTGCCTCGCGGCACTAGAGTTAGGGCCTGAGTAGCACTGGGGAAATCTTTTGCGAGTGAAGTCTTGCAATGTTATATATGTGTACCGAACGTGTGTGATACTCCGTGCATGACTATGTTAGCGGGCGAACGTATTCCCGTAATTAACGTGACGGTGTACGTGAGGCATTAGCTTTACGTAACAATGTGAGCCTGAAGTAAAAGAAATGAATGGCATCAATGTCATAAGATAATTTGATATCGTTTCAGCTATAGGGTAGACTTGGGAAGTACCGGCGTAGTGACATCGGCAGGGAAAAGAATGAGCGGATAAATAGTAAAAGAGGGACCTGCATTGTGTGATCTTAAACATCGAAATAGAAGGGCGGTCCATCGAGAGAGAAAAATAGCGGGCGTAAGGCGAACATGATCGATTAGTAATATAAGTTCACCCATAAAGGGGGAAGCGGATACGAGAAATGTAAGTGCGGGATAGAGACGATTAATACCACAATGTAGTTGACGCGGATGCTCGATCTATTGGTAAGGTTCCCTATCGAGATAAGAAAGGCGACCGAGTAAGGCGTAAGGAGATAAGAGGAAACCCCGAGACCCTTAAGACTCAATCTGGGGCTAGTTGAACATTCGAGGACTAATGTTCTAAAGGGGAAAGGATGTTATATCCCGTATTTTTGAGTAACGGACAACTTGAGTGAATTATGAGAAGTTAGGGACAAGGCTATCCCAGAGACTTTCGTTTGTTTTAACGGCTTAAATTGTGTATGATTTTAATGTCTTGAAAAGGGTAAGGAAACACTTGGAGGAATTTTCCATTTTAGTAAGTATGCTATTTTGGGAAAGTTGAAATTCAAAAAAAAAAAAAAATGAGGGCAAGGTGGCCGGCCCTGGTAGTGGGCCATGGCCACATGGACTCTAAGTTGTGGGTTTATAAAGATGACTTAGTCATCTTCCACATCTTTCTAGGCCAAATTCTAGAGAAATCAAGAAACCAAAGAGAAGAGAAAGAGGGGCCTATTCGGCCAAGAGAAAGAAAAAAGGAAGACCAAGATTTTGCCCTTAAAAAAATTATTTCTTCAAGCAAACTTGCTAATTCAAGGGTGCTAAGTAACGTGGAGTTGTTGTTTCGGGCGATAGTTTACTCGTTTTTCTCTAACCACCAACTTTGGGCAAGTTGAGAAGCCGAAGAAGAAAGGTGAGCTTAATCTTGTTTTCTTGTGTTATAGATGGTTTATATGTGTTGTTGTATGCTAAAAAGGAAGAAATTCATGGTAGGAATGATGTTGAGAGTTGGCCGTGCATAGTAGGTTTGGCTAGTGTGTATGTGTGTTGAAGTATAAGCCATGTATTAATGTTAGTTAGCATGTTTTAATTGTGGTGTGAAGAAAGAATGAAAATCGTCCTAGGTGTGGAAATGGGGTTGGCCGAATGGCCTTCTTTTGTGTGTTGAAAAATGAACAAATTGTCGTTAGTGTTTTCGTTATCGTCGTTATGGATTTTATGAGGAAAAATGTAAGTTTGATGACTTAAAGACATGTTATGTTAGTTATGGAGGATTTGGAAGTTTATGTGAATTTTATGTGATTTTTGTATTTATAAGAATTGCCTTGTTAATGTGTGGATTATTAGTGTAATTCATGAATTTGGAAGGCAAGAATATGTTTGGTGTTGTTCTCGGGTTTGGAGACAATTTCGGGTAAGTTGGGACATTATTTGGGTTGGTTGAAATATTGTATGATTTGTTTAAAGTGGTCTTGTATATGGTTTGAATGGGTTTGGATTGGTAGTTGAATGTATAAACATTAATATTGGTTTGAATGTAAGCGGTTGAGGTAGTAACATGGAAATAATGAATGTTGTGGAAGTCATGTAAAAAGAACTATTTATGTTGAAATGTGATTGCAGTGCTTGTTGATGTTGTTGGAATTGTCATTGGGTTGGTTGTTGATATTCTGAGCCGAGTCATATTCTGGGCGGCAAACTTATAGGGAGATGTGCTCGAATTTCGTAGCCAATATTGAGTTAAGATTGCATTCCAAAAGGCCTATAGTAATGTTTGGTAACTATGACCATTTGTAGATTTTGAGCAAATCGGGACTTGAGTTTGGACAAGCGAGGAAGGCGAATAAGGTATGTAAGGCTTACCTCTTCTTTCTTTGGCATGTCTTAGATGTAATAGGCTTGAATACGTGTCTCGGGATCACTCTAATTTTAGAAATCCGAGCTTGAATTTGACTACTATTCATTCGAGTAGAATTGAATCAAATGCTCATGAATGGTTGAAGAATTGTCCGAACACACAGAACTTGCATGAATAGGATCCGATTACCCTAAAACTCTCATAGGTAATGTCATGAAACGTATTATACGTAAATGGTGTATCGCCTCATTTGACCCGAGGTGGGCCCTAGTTTCCGAGATTTCTCCACGTTGGCTTAATTGACTTATTTTAAGCGATATGCAAGTATGATTTTTGACTAAGTTTCTACTATTAAAAAGTGACCGTTTTGACTATTCCATTGAGTCCTAGGATATACTTTGCCATGTACTAGCGATCCCAAAGGTTTTGTCTTTGATATAATTCGTTGCAACTCTGAAAGGTATGATTTATGGCTATTGTCTGATTTCTTTTAAATGATCTATCACCCGAATTGTTCTTTCGAGTCTTGGCAAAAAGTGTATGTTTTATATTGCTGTATATGGTTTTTCTCACTACTCGCTCGTGCGAACTCGTTATGACATCTTTCACCGCGTCCCGGCCAAGGCATGTATTCGTGCAATTTCGCCGCATTGTTCACCGCGTCCCTCGGCTGGGGGGCCGGGGCATGTTATATATATATATATATATATATATATATAGTGTGTGTGTGTATATATATGATGATGTGATGACGGGGAGGTGGCCGGGATGGCATATGATGATTCCTTTTACCGCGCCCCTCACTAGAGGCCGGGGCATATTACATGTATAGGCATGATGATTTTACTTACCGCGTCCCTCGTTAGAGTAGGGGCATGTTATGTAAGCATATGTTCATGATGATTTCTTTAATTATGATACTCGGTCCATTAGTGATTTTGAAAAAACATGATTTACGTTCAAGGTAAGTTTTATGAGATCGACTATCGTACTACTTTTTCTGTCCTCTTTATTTCCGTATGATTCAGTTATTGTGTTTACTGCTTTACATACTCGCATGACACATTTCGTATCGACCCCCTGTCTTCGAAGTGGGGTCGTTTATTTTATGCGCGCGGTACGGATACACGTTTGAGTGAGCGCCAGCTTGTGGTCCCTCGTTGACTATCTTGAAGAGCTCCTTGTCCGGAGCCGGATTTTGGTACCTTTTTTATTACATTCGTGTATATATTTATTCGGGGCACGGCGGGGCCCGTCCCGTCATATGATTTTGTCACTCGTGTGAGGTCCGTAGACATGTACGTGGGTGTGGCGATATCTACAGACATATGCACGTATTGTATGTTTGGGCGGTTTATTCACCGCGAGCGACCCCTTTGTCGGCTCGCCTATATATGTGTATATGGATATGTTGGCCGTGTGGCTTTGTTGGTATTTTCCGTGTGTGGTGTTAATTTTGGTTAGTAAGAAAAACGAGAGAAACTCGCCGAATTTTTTTTTTTTGAGTATTTGAGTTACTATTTTTGGCTTTTGGTACATACGGTGCCGGTTCGGGCGCTAGTCACGGCCACGGGGTTGGGTCGTGACGGTAATTTCCGGTCAAGTAATGGATATTGCGGGAAGATTTGTTGAAAGTTTTTCTTCTATTTCTCGCACCACTCACAAAGTCGACCCGTAAATCGACTAAGTTTCAATGGACGATCTTGTGAACGTAGCTTCCAAGAGCTAAAAGATAGATTGACTTCTGCAACAGTCCTGACACTTCCAGAGGGATTGGAAGGTTATGTTGTTTATTGCGATGCTTCAGGCATTGGGCTAGGCTATGTATTGATGCAGCATGGCAAGGTGATTGCATATGCTTCAAGGCAATTAAGAAAACATGAAAAGAATTATCCAACCCATGATCTTGAATTGGGTGCAGTGATTCATACATTAAAGATATGGAGACATTATCTATATGGTGTTCATGTAGATGTTTATACATCATAAAAGCCTTCAAGATATCTTGACAAAAAGAGTTGAATTTGCGGCAACGACAATGGTTGGAATTGCTAAAAGATTACGATGTTGACATTCTATATCACCCCGGAAAGGCAAATGTTGTAGCTGACACTCTTAGCCGCAGATCTATGAGAAGTTTATGTGATGTACAATCAGAGAAAAGAGAAATGACTCGTGAGCTCCAGCAGTTAGCTAGCCTAGGAGTTCGAGTAGTGGACTCAGGTAGCAGGGGGACTACCATTAAGAATTCAACAATTTCATCGCTAGTAGTGGAAGTGAAAGAGCGACAATACGAAGATCCCATGCAAGTGCAAGACGGAGATACACTCCCTCGTAAAGACAAGTCATCATTTGAGATTACGGAGACGGAGTTCTCCGATGTCGAGGAAGATTATGTGTTCCTAGTATGGTGTCTACGCCACCAAATATTGAAGAAGCTCATTGTTCCCACTATTCTATCCGCCCCGAGCAACGAAAATGTATAATGATCTTAAATCCATGTATTGGTGGAATGGGATGAAGAAAGATATAGCAGAATTTGTAGCTCAATGTCCCAATTATCAACAAGTGAATATCGAGCACCAAAAGTCGGGCGGATTGTTGCAAGCTATGGAAATCCCAACTTGGAAATGGGAAGTGATTAACATGGACTTCATTACAGGCTTACCCCATTCTCGATGCAAGTATGATTCCATATGGGTGATTGTGGGTAGACTCACTAAGTCACCATTTTTGCCGGTCGAACGACGTATGTGTGCGAAGATTATGCAAAGCTCTATGTTAAAAAGAGATAGTGCGACTTCATGGTGTTCCGGTATCTATTATCTCGGATAGAGGTACCGGTTACGGCTAATATCCGGAAGTCCTTCCAAGAGGGTTTAGGGGCTCAAGTGAGCCTTAGCACGGCATTTCATCCACGGACGATGGACAAGCCGAACGTACCATTCGGACTCTTGAGGATATGTTACGGCATGCATGTTAGATTTTGGAGGTAATTGGGATGATCATTTGCCACTCATTGAGTTTGCTTACATAATAGCTATCATTCTAGCATTCAAATGGCACCGTATGAAGCTTTATATGGGCGAAAGTGTAGATCCCATTGGGTGGTTTGAAACGGGGAGAAGCTAAATTAATAGGGCGTACTTGGTCCAACAAGCCATAGAGAAAGTCAAGCTTATACAAGATCGGTTGTTAGCAGCCCAAAGTCGTCAAAAGTTGTCACGACCCAGCCCCGTGAGCCGTGACTAGTGCCCGAACTAGACACTCGTAAACATACCTATTAGATATAATCAAACTGAAACTAAACATAATATGGAAGCTTGCAAAAACAAAACGTTGTCTTAGAACTGTCACATATATATATCAAGGTAACCTGTCTCCTGAGGAGTCACAACCAATCAAGCATGACATAATACGCAAGCCGGCAAGGCTGCCACTACATACAACATCCCAAAATATATACGCAAGCCGACAAGGCTGCCACTACGTACGGGAACATCCCCGAAATAAGACATATTGACATGTACCGCACAACACCTATATACAACCCACACATATGTCTGATTTCTAAGAGTATCGATAGTGAAATATGATGGGACAGGCCCCCGCTCGTACCCCCTGGATAAACATATATATACATCAAAAGATCTGTACCAAAAGTCTAGGCTCCGGAACAATGGAGCACTCCAAGACAGCTGAGTAGAAGTCCTAAGCTGGAGGATCACCAAATCGAGTATCTGTACCTACGGGCATGAAACGCAGCCCCCCGAAGAAAGGGGGTCAGTACGGGATATGTACTGAGTATATAAAGCATGAAATACAATAAGGAAGATCATAACTGAAATAAAGATTTCAGGAGGCAAGTATGACAATCAAGGAATCACCGTACCGTGCCTTATGAAATGAAAATCATGCATAGCTATATCATATACCATATCCGTCCCATTATGGACTCGGTGAATAAGTTATACATGTATACCATGCCCGGCCCATCATGGGACTCGGTGCCATCATCACATCATCATATATATATACCGTACCCGGCCCTCTAGTGGGGACTTGGTGAACAATGCAGTGAAATTGTGTACGAAAACATACCCGGCCCGGGACTCGGTGAAAGATATAATAACAAAGTGCATGCAAGAAAGCAGTGAGTAATGAGCAACCATATGCAAACTAAATCATCATCTGAGACTCAATGGAATAAGAAGGATGAACTAACATTTGAATACCAAAGACGACAGTCATGTCAAGTACCCTTCGAATGTCATTATGGAGTATATCAAATAGGACTTCTAGAATCATAGACACGTATCAAGATAATATGAAACAGCTTATAGAGGTCAAGGACATTAGCCATCCTAGTTTCTCTAAGAATAGGAGCTTATACATTCGTAGTTTATTCGTTTCATATAAATCATGCCAAAAGAAAGAAAGGATAGCTTTACATACCTTTAACGCTTATCCGTGACACAATACGTATACGTATACGCTGCCCGAAGCATCTCAACCTATATTAAGACGTTAAGAACTATAGTTAAGCTACGGAAAGGTTCAAAACGTATTCCGATGCTAGTAGCTCATTTCTAGAAAATTAGGCGGCATTTCCCCTATATTCAAGACGACTATAAAACAACCAAATCAACATCTATAACCACACGTTCAAGTACTATATCAAGACTAGCCAAAACAAGATTCAAGAATACTCCGAACAGCTCGCATAACATTCCAAATCAGTCCACACATTACAACATTCACTAATCGTTAACATAATGACTACGACATATTCAAGTTATTCTTTAATAATCTATAGCCATAACACTTCATCGAAACAACCTTATCATAGTCCAATAATTACAAAACAATGCATGATCTTACTACACTTAGTCCTCCAATTTAACAAGAACGACAACGCAACCCGAACCAGATCGTTCTCAATACAATACAACTATAACTTTCAATATCAAATTCCTTCACTTTCGTCATATAGTCAACAACCACAATAACGACAACATTAATCGAAATTAATCCACCATTTTTAGATTAGAAATAAACCCCATCTTGACACGGCCCAAACGGAACCTTTAACATTACATATATATAATTCCTTCACTTTTAACACATAATCCATAACATTAATAACAATAAAAACAATCAAACCCAACCCTAATTTGAACAACTCCAATTCTGTCAATTTCAGCTCAATATCAATCATGCCAATTCTTTCCTACTTCCAATTCCACTTGTTACAAATTAATCTCTCCATTACAACGTCATTAACTCTAATTTCATGACAAAGAAGAAATCTTACCTAATTTAATTAGGACAACCCTACAACAACTTGCACCATTTGCCCACTTCACCTTCTTCAACTTTAACTTCTAATCTTGCCGCTCCTCGAACATTTAGAACACTTTTATGGAATCAAAATTCTAGTTCCTTTTAATTTTAAATTTGTGTGAGCTTTGGCACGGCTCCATATCGCCTTCCTTGAATCACTAGAACACCATAGGGATTCATAACTCTCTCCTTTTTCATTTGGGGTAGGTTGTAGATGCCATGGCAGCCAGTCGCCATGGCTGGTTGGTGGAGTTCTTTCAACAATTGTAAAGATAGATGATGTCACACCCTAATTTTCGACAGGGTGTGATGGGCACCCGACCTTGGTAGAGCGAACCAGTGACTCCGTAATACGCCATCACACGGGCCAAAAACATGACATAAGTATGTAATGAAACCTTTTTTCCGAAAACAAACATACCTTTCATCACTTACGAATCAAATAAAATACATATTTATAGCAATCTGTAACTTGATAAGCGTAATGATACGTATTGACTTATCAGCTATCTCTAAATGCGACATCTAAAATCGCACGACCTTGTCTATGAGATCTACACCGTAACTGAGATACTATACAAAAGCACCCGGACTCGAGCGCTCACGGAGGAATGGAGCACAGCCAATCCGATTTGGAACATCTTACTTCAACATCATCTACTCATCCGGGGTTTTCCCCGACATAAACAAACCCCAAGAAATTTAACAAATGCAGTATGCAAAACGGGAAAAAAAATAAATTCCCGAATAAAAAGCGTAGGAAAACAATACCAAAGTGTTTTG
>NW_026726037.1:0-45535 GCF_029784015.1 Lycium ferocissimum
CTTACGATGCGATTATGACACGATTAAAGATAAAAGAATAATATGTTCATGAAATAAATGATAGCGATGAACCTACGATAATGTAAGATGAATAGATATGTTAAGGTCATGAAACCCTATGTAATATATATGTATATATGTATGTATCGAGCCCATAAGGGCCGAGTACGAATGCCATCAAGTCTATCGAGCCCATGAGGGCCGGTACGTATCTTTGCTAAGCCCATCGAGCCCATGAGGGCCGAGTACGTATAATCCTAAGCCTATCGAGCCCAAGAGGGCCGAGTACGCATACCGGGGATCTCATCGAGCCGAGAGGGCCGAGTACGTATGCTAGCGATTCCATCGAGCCGAAGGGGCCGAGTACGAATGATACTAATCTATATGAATACGAGTACGAATGATACAAATCTATAGAAGTATGAGTATGCTACATGTATGACACCGTTACGAATACGATTATGTTACCTGCATAATTATACCATATGCATCACATTCATGTGAGTACGAATGAGATAAGTATATGATATCTTTACGAGTACGCTTATGCTATGTACAAGATAGTGATTAGAATACGGATATGTTAATACCATGTGAGTGCCGAGTAAGGGGCCATGTATATGCGAAGCCCGTGATACGAGCATGAGTATGACAAGAGACTAGATACGAAAGGTAAGTAAGTAAAAGATATGAATGTTTGTATACGAGCACGAAATAGAACATGGAATGTCCCTACGGAAAACAGGTAAGTATTATGAAGAGAATGTTAATGTCTCCCATCTTATGTTATCTCATATATTACCGTTATGTTTCTCCATCATTACTGCTCATGCTTTACATACTCAGTACAATATTAAATGCATCGACGTCCTTCTCTTTGGACGCTGTGTTCATGCCCACAGGTAGACAGGGAGACGGTGCCAATTCACAGTAGCCATCAGCGGAGTTGCAGAAGCCCTCCTTCATTCCGGAGGTACTATTCGAGACATCATTTTGTGTACATGTATTTTGGGCACGGAGGGGTCCTGTCCCGTCCATATGTTCAGTGTTCTAGTAGAGGCTCGTAGATACGTATGTGTGGGTAGTGTTGTCCCATAGTCATTATGTAAATGAAAGCCTATGTATATTATTATCATCTTGATAGCCCAAAGGGCCTACATTATATAAGTAAATATGTTATGTATGAAAGTCGTTTTCTATGAATATAAATGATAAGAGAAATGAATAAAGACAGGTTTAGCAATAGAATGAGGGGTGCTCGGTGGTCGGCCCTCGGGTGCCGTCGCGGCCCGTAGGTCGGGTCGTGACAATAAATACCCCATCAACCCATTTTTTCAGCATATTAACATTCCAAAGAGTCCTAGAAGCCTCTCAAAACATCTCCCAAATATTATAGTACGATAAATCAAGAATTTAACAAGATTACGCCAAACTAGTCCGTGAAAGGTAATTGTTCTTGCTTCTACTTAAGATTGGCGTTGGAGAAAGTTGATGTGGCTGAGTTTCTTCAAGTATAAGGTATGCTATTTATCCCATCTTTTATGTTGAGTTTATTTGAAGGTCTAGCAAGCCTTAAAAATAAAACTAGTTATGGAGAAAAGGTCATAGAGTGTTGTATTGTAGTTGTTGTGTTTATGGGCTGTTTTGAACGTGGTGTGGCCGTGTGGATGGACTGATTTACGCATATAAAAATGGTATCTAACATTTTTGGCGTATTGATGAGATTACACTCCTTGTTTGGGATGGAAGAAAGTGCATATTGTTGTTGTATGTTGAAAAACGTCGTGTGTTTATGGAATATGTTGGTATGAATAATAGTTTTGTTGATGTGGGTATTATTGTTGTTGTTGTTGGTTGTTGAATTGAGAATTTGGGCTAGGCATATAAACAGGGGAGATCGCCGATTTTCGCGTAGAATATGAAATAGTTTGATTTGAAACTTGGAGTAAGTATGCGATAAAGAGGCTAACGTTAGTGTCAATCCTCTTAAATGTAGACTTACGAGCTCGAACGAATAAGCATAGCCAATAAGAGGTGGAACGGTGTATGTAAAGCTTACCCTTTCTTTCTTTTGGCATGTCTTAGATGTAAGTAATATATGATACGAGCCTTGGGGTAACTCTATTCTTAAGATCCGAGCATGTCTATGATTCTTATTCACTTGTTGATGTTAGCAATCCTAATATAGTCGAGCTATGGTCCTTGTGTCTTTGTGTGATTGGATAGTAAATGTTGCATAAAAAGTTTTGTTCCTAAAGGATTCTATGTCGGATAAGGTCCCTAACTTTCATAGACGGGCTCGGATCGCTCCGATACGTTCGTAGAGGGTCCTAAAGCGAATAATGCCCGTAACTTTCATGGGCGGGCTCGGATTGAGTTGATACATGTCTATGATCTCTAAGACTCTCGATAACTAATAGTCTGATGGCATTTAGAATGGATTTAGCATGACTATCGTTCGATACTCGAGCGTTGATTTGTCTACTTATCTATCGAGTCTTAAAAGATGATTTATATGCACGGATTAACTATGATGGATACAAAGTCGGGACTTTTGACCTTCGATTTTATTTTGAGACATAAGTTGTTCATGAATTTGTTGGTATGGAACAATTAGGAAAATTTGGGACCAAAATTGGAATTTATGGAACTTGAAAATCATGCATTTTTTTCCTTGTTTGGCCGTGTGGTGTGGGTTGGCCCACACATTTGTGGACAATTTTAATTGGTCCAACACATGTGTGGGCCAAGGGACACTTGTATAAGTCTTGCATTAGCTTAAAAGATGACTACTACTTCATTTATTCATTTCAACACTTAGAAAAAAAAAAAGAAAGTTGAAGAACAACAAAGGAGGCTCTCGGCCAAGAGAAGAAAAACCAACTTCAATTCAAGCCATTCCAAAATTATTTTTTGATGCAAATCCACTAATTTGAGGTCCCTAAGTAGCGTGGAAGTGTTGTTCGGGTCATCCAACCATTCGTTGTGTCAATTGCAAACCCTAGCAAATTGTGGAGTTGAAGAAGAAAGGTAAGAATTGATTATGTTTTATGTGTTATAAAGGTTGTATGCATGTTGTAGTATGTTAAAATGGATGAAAATCATGAAATATAGTATGTTGGAGTGAGGTTGTGTGTGTAGTGCATAGCCGTGTGAGGTGTGTGTGTGTTGTGTTGTGTTGAAGAAATGAATTAAAGTCTAGTTAGCATGTTGTGATTGTTGTAGAGTGGAGAAATGAATGAGAATCATCTATATATGTTTGTGGGAGGTGTTGGCCGAATGTAGGCCATTTATGTGACAAGAAATGAATTAATATCGCTTAATGTTTTAGTTGTTGTCGTTATGAATTCTATGTTGGAGAATGAATGTTTAATGACTCAAATTGATGTTGTAATTGTTGCGGACTGATTTGGAGGTTATTGTACATTTAATGTAATTTGTATATTGATGAGAATAGCATTGTTAGAATGTGAATTGTTGGTGCAAATCATGATTTGGAAATGAGGAATGTGTTATAGTTGAGGTGTTCTCGGGTTTGGGGCTGTTTTCGGGTGATTGGAGTATTTTTGGATTGTTTGAAATGTTGTATGAATTGCTTAGAATGTCTTTGAATATTGTTGGTATGGGTTCGGGTTAGTATTTGAATGTATAAGCGTTGATGTTGGCTTGAAGGTAAGCCGTTGAATTGAATATATTGAATGTTGTTGAATGATGGAAAAGAGAGTTATTAATGTTGTATTGCCTTTCGGATTGATTATTAATGTTGCTAGGTTGGTTGTTGTTGTTGTTGTTGTTGATTTGGCCGAGTTAAATTCTCGGGGTTGGCCTATTTACAGGGGAAATCTTTGCCCAAATTTTTGTAGAATTAAGGGCTAAATTGGAATTAAATGCCCAAATGTCTCTAGCTAATGTTTGGCATATTATGACTTGTTTGTAGACCTTGGGCAGCCCGAGACGTAGGTTGGATTTATCTTGAGTTTGAGCTAGCGTTGAGTGCGTACGAGGTATGTAAAGCCAATCCTTTCTTCTTTTGGCATGCCTTAGTTTCAAATAGGCTATGACACGAGCTTCGAGGAAATTCGATTCTCGCAATCCGAGCATGTTTATGACTCTTATTCGTTTCTTGGAATTCGTATGTTGATATGATGAAATATTGGCTTTTATGTCTTTGAAATATTTGATTTTCAACTTTTGCATAAAAAGTTTGGCTTTTAAAAAGTTCGTAACTACGAACGCTCGTATCTTTCACGAAAGGCTCGGATTGCCTCGATATGCTCGTAGGTGATTGTATGATGTATGATAAGTATGTTTTTCATAGGCGGGCCCGACTCGGGTCAACACCGTCCGTGGGCCCCGCGACTCTTCTTTTGTAATTCGATGACTTTTGACAAAATATGATATGACTAATATCCCGATTTTAAGTATGGTCATTTTACTTATCATTTGAGTCTATGATAATGATTTTATGCATATGGTTACTCACGACTCCGTTCGTGCATTACATTATATCTTTCGCCGAGTCCGGGCCGGTTACGTTGTCGTGCGCACTTTGATATACTCCGGTGTTATCTTGTGTTTATGGTTCACCGAGCCCCTCGCTCGAGGGCGGGTTCCGCTTATATTTGGTGTTATCTTGTGT
The DNA here is from genome assembly GCF_029784015.1 of Lycium ferocissimum. Classification (NCBI taxonomy): domain Eukaryota; kingdom Viridiplantae; phylum Streptophyta; class Magnoliopsida; order Solanales; family Solanaceae; genus Lycium; species Lycium ferocissimum. Next base: position 4,640 of record NW_026726037.1, read on the forward strand.
ATGGCGTTATGTTGTGTATGATATGTGACGGGGATACGGAGATTTGAAACTTTACGGTGTTATGCTGTGTTATGGCGCCATCGACGGGCGGGCGACCATATTTTTCTAAGCCTTATGCATGATTTGTATTTTGAAAGTAAACATTTTGATATTTTGGAAATGCATTTTTTTTACGTACTTACCATTTCGATTATGACTCGGATTTGTATACTATATTTTACGCTTTGCATACTCGGTACATATTTAAATGCGACCCCGCTTTCTTCGGGGGCTGCGTTTCATGCCGCGGTACGGACGCACGATTTGGTGATCCACTTGTTTAGGACACCCTCTTCTGTTGTTTGGAGTGCTGCCCTTATTCCGGAGCCACATTTTGGTATATATTCATTCGCTGCATTGTTTATATTTGTTCAGGGGTACGGCGGGGCCCTGTCCCGTCATATGATTCCGTTTGTCTGTTTAGAGGTACGTGGACATGTATGTGGGTTATGCCCATTACGTACGATTGTGTTTGTATGTTATATGTTACGGCGATCCCGTTCGCCGTGGCGACCTCGTCGGCTTGCATTTGTATATGTTTTGGGCCGTTGCGCCATTTGATAGCCTTGTCGGCTTTATATATATATATGGTTGTGTTTGAGATGTGTTTGCGACGAGTTTGATATAATACGAGACGGCGTTTGATATTTGTGTAGGTATAAGCCATCTGTTTGCGACTCGGATTTATGATTGTGTTTGGGTGCCCAATTCGGGCACTAGTCACGGCCTACGGGGTTGGGTCGTGACAGAAGTGGTATCAGAGCGGTTCGTCCTCGGAATGTCTACAGACCGTGTCTAGTAGAGTCTTGTTTATCGGTGTGTTGTGCACCACATCTATAAACAGGAGGCTACAGGACATTTAGGATGTTATCTTTCCTTCTGATCTTAGATCGTGCGATAGAGTTGTGTTATCAGGATGACTCTTTTCTGACGAAATGTTATGTTTTCAGCGATGCCTCCGAGGAAGGCGACGGCTGCCCAGAAGGGCAAGTTTACAGCGGCAGGTGAGACCAGCCGAGCTCGGATGACTACTAGGGCTCGTGCCCGGATTGAGCCGGATATTGTGCCTCGACGGCTAGTTGCGCTACGCCGCCGGTATCGGAGGGATTTGGAGCGGCCACGGCTGCCGGCACGGGGGCGGCTCCACCGCCGGCTCCGCGGCACCGGTACTGTGCCTCCGGCCCCCGGCCCGGGGGCGGATGATGGGACCTGCGAGAGGCGGTCCGGTTATTGACTCGGTTGGTAGCGGGGCGGGTCCACGGACGGGGAGCGAGGGGATGATCGTGTAGACGGGCGCGATAGTCGGAGGGCCGTGATTTTCTGCTTTGTGGGCCACCGAGTTTTTCGGGTCAAAGCCCGCGAGAGGACCCTCGTGAGTTCATCCGACGGATGCGGCGTACCACTGCGATTGATTAGTGCTTCGAGACGAGAGTCGGTTGAGATGGCGTCATACCGGTTGCACGATGTAGCGGCTAATTGGTATGAGTCGTGGATGCATGTCCGAGAGGCGAGGGTGCCCCTCCGGCCGTATGGGGCGAGTTTGCGAGGCTTTCTGGCCCGTTTCTACCTCGGAGGTGAGGGCGGGCCGGGGTAGACGGATTCTTGTTGAAGCGAGAGGGCGAGCCGTCGGGAGTACGGTTTAGAGTTCGATTCGGCGGCCGGATATGCGCCTGCATATGTGTGGCGACATGGCCGACCGGATGCATCGATATATAGTGGGGCTGGATCAATATTTCGTTGACAGTTGCTTGGTGTTGGCGGCCCAGCCGGTATGGATATTGCCGTATACGGAGCCCGCGCCCGGGGCATGGAGGACGGACGCGCGAGGGCGCCGGCTGATAGGGTTGATGACGGGGGCCGGCCCAAGAGGGCTAGATCGTGCGGGTATTCGGGGATTTTCGGCGGGCGGCCTCGGCGGCGGCGAGCGGATATCCTCCCCGGCCCGGCACGGGGCACACCCCCGCGGTTTCCGGCGGGGAGATCGAGAGGGTGCGGGATATTCGGGGGCGGCCGAGCTCCGGGTTTTCGGGCTCACGGTTGGACGGAGGTTCCGGCGGTCGGATGAGACCACCCGGACCTCCGTGTTCCCCTTTGTGGGAGACAGCACCGGAGAGAGTGTTTTCGTGCCACTTTGGTGCGTGCTTTACTTGTGGCCGTCGGGGCCATCGATGAGAGATTGTCGGTTAGAGGTGGTGCGGGCGGCGCGGCTCGGTCTACCGGGTCGGCCGGTGGTTCATCTTCATCCTCGGTAGCTATGCGCCTGCGGGGCGAGGTACACCGGCGCCCGGCGGGCCGGCGGGGTCGTGGTGGAGTTCCGGTTCTAGCGGTCCTTCGAACCGCATATATGCATTGGCCGGCCCGACGGGACCGGGAGGCGTCGCCTAATGTTGTTACGGGTATATTGCTTGGTTTTCTCTCGAGATGTGTGTGTGCGATTGATCCTGGTTCTACTTTATCATATATTTCTCCCCTTGTTGCTAATAAAATTGGGATAGAATCGAGCCGATAGAGCCCTTTGAGGTAGCTACACCGGTAGGGGATACATTATAGCCGATCGGTTTATAGAGATTGTTCGGTGATTATTGTGGCGCATTTGTACTAAGGCGGATTTGGTAGAGTTAGATATTTGAGTTCGACGTGATTATGGGTATGGATTGGCTAGCTTCTTGTTATGCTAATGTTGATTGTCAAAAGAAGATAGTCCGTTTCCAGTTTCCAGGGGAACCAGTTATAGAATGGGCAGGTAATACAGCATCGCCGAGGGGTAAGTTTATTTCATACCTCAAGGCAAGAAAAATGATCAGAAAAGGCTATATTTATCATCTGTCGTGTTCATGATTTAGAAGCGAGAGGCACCGACTCTTCGGTCGGTCCCGGTGGTTAATGAATTCTTAGATGTATTCCCGGATGAGCTTCCGGGTCTTCCCCCCGAGCGGGAGGATAGAGTTTGCTATTGATTTGTTGCCGGATACTCGGCCTATCTCTATTCCTCCGTACGAGAATGGCACTGCGAGAATTGAAAGAATTGAAAGAGCGGTGAGAGATTTATTAGAGAAGGGCTTTATTAGGCCCGGTACATCACCACAGGGAGCGCGCGGTATTGTTTGTGAGAAAGAAGGATGGATCGTTGCGGATGTGCATTGATTACGGCGGTGAATAAGGTAACCATCAAGAATAAATATCCCCTCCCCGGGATTGATGATTTGTTTGATCGGTTGCGGGGTGCCGGGTGTTTCTCGAAGATAGACTGCGGTCGAGCTATCATCGGTACGGGTACGAGAGGTGATATTCCCTAAGACGGCATTCGGGACCGATATGGGCACTATGAATTCGAGTGATGTCTTTTGGGTGACTAATGCCCGGCGGTATTTATGGACACGATGAATCGGGTATTCAGACCGTTCTTAGACATGTTCGTGATTGTATTTATTGATGACATTCTGGTTTATTCTCGATCAGAAGCAGAACATGCAGATCATTTGAGGACGGTACTTGGCACACTTCGGCACCAGAAATTATATGCTAAATTTTCTAAGTGTGAATTCGGTGACTTCGGTGGCATTTACGGGGCATATTATTGGGGCGATGGCATCGGGTGGATACCCGGAAGATTGAGGCCGTAAAGAATTGGCCTAGACCTACGACGCCCGGCGGAGGTGCGTAGCTTTTTGGGATTGGCCGGTTATTACGGGAGATTCGTAGAGAAATTTGCTTCGATTTCGGCGCCTTTGACAAGGGCCGACTCGAAGGGAGCTAAGTTCCGGTGGTCGGATGCTTGCGAGCGTAGCTTCCGATTCTTTGAAAGAGAAGTTGACTACGGCTCCGGTCGACTCTTCCCGAGGGCCGGATGGGTATGTGATTTATTGTGATGCCTCGGTATTGGTTTGGGGTGTGTGTTGATGCGGCACGGCGGGGTGATAGCTTATGCTTCCGGCGGCTCGAAAACATGAAAAAATTATCCTACTCACGATTTGGAGCTAGCCGCGGTGATTCATGCTTTGAAGATGTGGAGACATTATTTATATGGTGTTCACGTTGATATTTATACGGATCATAAGAGCCTCGGTACATCTTTAAACGAAGGAGCTGAACTTGCGGCGAGAGGAGGTGGTTAGAGTTCTTTGAAGGATTATGATGTTGATATTCTCTACCATCCGGGGAAAGCTAATGTTGTGGCAGATGCACTCAGCCGTAAGTCTATGGGCAGCCTAGCGGACGTGCCATCAGAGAGGAAAGAAATGGTTCGCGAGATCCATCAGTTGGCTAGTCTTGGAGTTCGTTTGGGCGATTCTGGAGATATTGGGGTTTGTTCGAGGTATTCTTTGAATCCTCTATTACGAGAAGAGATTAAGCGGCATCGGTATGAGGATCCTATTCGGCACGGTATAGAGACACGGCCCGAGCAAGGAAAAGACCCGTTCGAGCTTACATCCGATGGAGTATTATTACAGGGGCGGATTATGTGTACGACGTTGCGGGGTTGCGGCGACGGGTTATGGGCGAGGCACATTATGCCGTTATTCTGTTCACCCGGGGTCGACGAAGATGTACCATGATCTCGGATGCTTATATTGGTGGGATGGTATGAAAAGAGACATAGCAGAGTTCGTCGCTCAGTGCCCGAATTGTCAGCAGGTTAAGATCGAGCACCAGAAGCCCGGTGGATTATTACAGGAGATGGAGATACCGTCGTGGAAGTGGGAGATCATTAATATGGACTTTATTACAGGTTTACCTCGCACTCCACGGAGGTATGATTCCATTTGGGTTATTGTTGATCGGTGACAAAATCGGCCCATTTTCTTCCGGTCGGACTACCTACTCGGCTGAGGATTATGCCAGGCTATATATTAAGGAGATTGTGCGACTTCACGGAGTTCCTATATCTATTATCTCCGATAGAGGTGCCCAGTTCACAGCTAATTTTTGGAGATCGTTTCAGGAAGGATTGGGGACACAGGTGAGTCTCGGTCGGCATTCCATCCCCGGTCGACGGACGGGCCGGCGCACTATTCGGACATTTGGAAGATATGTTGCGGGCTGTGTTATTGATTTCGAGAGGTAGGCGGGATGATCATTTGCCGCTTGTTGAATTTGCTTATAATAACGACTACCACTCCGGTATTCGGATGGCACCGTACGAGGCGTTGTATGGCGAAAGTGTAGGTCACCGATCGGTTGGTTTGATGTTGGGGGGCGGAGTTGATTGGCCCGGATGTGGTCCGGCGGGCGGTGGATAAGGTGAAACTCATTCGGGAGCGGTTGTTAGCGGCTCAGAGTCGACAGAAATCATATGCAGATAATCGCCGTCGACATTTAGAGTTTCAGATTGGTGATTGGGTATTCCTTAAAGTGTCACCTATGAAAGGTGTTATGAGATTTGGCAAGAAAGGAAGCTCGGTCGAGATATATTGGGCCTTATCAGATCATTCGTAAAATAGGCAAGGTTGCCTACGAGTTAGATCTGCCAGCTGATTTGGGAGCAGTACATCCGGTATTCCATGTTTCTATGCTTCGTAAATGTATTGGTGACCCCTCCAGAATATTTCCTGTAGATGATATCTAGGTCACAGAGGAGCTATCTTATGAGGAGCAGCCTATAGCCATATTGGATCGTCAGGTAAGAAAGTTGCGGAATAAAGATGTGGCTTCTGTTAAAGTCTTTGTGGCGGAATAATAACGGGAGAAATGACTGGGAAGCTGAGGAGCAGATGAAGAAGAAGTATCCTCACTTGTTTCCAGTGCCTACAGGTAATCTAAATTCTCTACTTGACTATGTTGTTTGATGAATGAATTGTTGTGATAGTTGAAAAAGAAACTCCCCCGAGTGCTTATAAGATCCCATAAGGTTAATCTAACATTCGAGGACGAATGTTCTAAAGGGGGAGGATGTTATATCCGTATTTTGTACATTGGGACAATCGGATTAACTATGATAAGTTAGGGACAAAACCATTCCGGGATGCAAAGTCGAGACTTTTGACCTTCGATTTTATTTTGAGACATAAGTTGTGCATGAATTTGTTGGTATGGAACAATTAGGAAAATTTGGGACCAAAATTGGAATTTTGGAAAGTTGAAAATCATGCATTTTTTCTTGTTTGGCCGTGTGGTGTGGAGTTGGCCCCACACAATTTGTGGACAATTTTAATTGCTCCAACACATGGTGTGGGCCAAGGGACACTTGTATAAGTCTTGCATTAGCTTAAAAGATGACTACTACTTCATTTATTCATTACAACACTTAGAAAAAAAAAAAGAGCAAGAAGTTGAAGAACAAGAGAGGCTCTCGGCCAAGAACCTTAAAAAACCAACTTCAATTCAAGCCATCCCAAAATTATTTCTTTGATGCAAATCCACTAATTTGAGGTCCCTAAGTAGCGTGGAAGTGTTGTTCGGGTCATCCAACCATTCGTTGTGTCAATTGCAAACCCTAGCCTATTGTGGAGTTGAAGAAGAAAGGTAAGAATTGATTATGTTTTATGTGTTATAAAGGTTGTATGCATGTTGTAGTATGTTAAAATGGATGAAAATCATGAAATATGGCATGTTGGAAGTGAGGTTGTGTGTGTAGTGTTAGCCGTGTGAAGTGTGTGTGTGTTGTGTTGTGTTGAAGCAATGAATTAAAGTCTAGTTAGCATGTTGTGATTGTTGTAGAGTGGAGAAATGAATGAGAATCATCTATATATGTTTGTAGGAGATGTTGGCCGAATGTAGGCCATTTATGTGACAAGAAATGAATTAATATCGCTTAATGTTTTAGTTGTTGTCGTTATGAATTCTATGTTGGAAATGAATGTTTAATGACTCAAATTGATGTTGTAATTGTTGCGGACTGATTTGGAGGTTATTGTACATTTAATGTAATTTGTATATTGATGAGAATAGCATTGTTAGAATGTGAATTGTTGGTGCAAATCATGATTTGGAAATGAGGAATGTGTTATAGTTGTGTTCTCGGGTTTGGGGACTGTTTTCGGGTGATTGGGAGTATTGTTGGAATGTTTGAAATGTTGTATGAATTGCTTAAATGTCTTTGAATATTGTTGGTATGGGTTCGGGTTAGTATTTGAATGTATAAGCGTTGATGTTGGCTTGAAGGTAAGCCGTTGAATTGAATATATTGAATGTTGTTGAATGATGGAAAAGAGAGTTATTAATGTTGTATTGCCTTTCGGATTGATTATTAATGTTGCTAGGTTGGTTGTTGTTGTTGTTGTTGTTGATTTGGCCGAGTTAAATTCTCGGGGTTGGCCTATTTACAGGGAAATCTTTGCCCAAATTTTTGTAGAATTAAGGGCTAAATTGGAATTAAATGCCCAAATGTCTCTAGCTAATGTTTGGCATATTATGACTTGTTTGTAGACCTTGGGCAGCCCGAGACGTAGGTTGGATTTATCTTGAGTTTGAGCTAGCGTTGAGTGCGTACGAGGTATGTAAAGCCCAATCCTTTCTTCTTTTGGCATGCCTTAGTTTCAAATAGGCTATGACACGAGCTCGAGAAATTCGATTCTCGCAATCCGAGCATGTTTATGACTCTTATTCGTTTCTTGGAATTCGTATGTTGATATGATGAAATATTGGCTTTTATGTCTTTGAAATATTTGATTTTCAACTTTTGCATAAAAGTTTGGCTTTTAAAAAGTTACGTAACTACGAACGCTCGTATCTTTCACGAAAGGCTCGGATTGCCTCGATATGCTCGTAGGTGATTGTATGATGTATGATAAGTATGTTTTTCATAGGCGGGCCCGACTCGGGTCAACACCCGTCCGTGGCCCCGCGACTCTTCTTTTGTAATTCGATGACTTTTGACAAAATATGATATGACTAATATCCCGATTTTAAGTATGGTCATTTTACTTATCATTTGAGTCTATGATAATGATTTTATGCATATGGTTACTCACGACTCCGTTCGTGCATTACTATTATATCTTTCGCGAGTCCGGGCCGGTTACGTTGTCGTGCGCGCTTTGTTATACTCGGTGTTATCTTGTGTTTATGGTTCACGAGCCCCTCGCTCGAGGGCCGGGTTCGCTTATATTTGGTGTTATCTTGTGTATGGCGTTATCTTGTGTATGATATGTGACGGGGATACGGAGATTTGAAACTTTACGGTGTTATCTTGTGTTATGGCGCCATCGACGGGCGGGCGACCATATTTTACGAGCCTTATGCATGATTTGTATTTTTAAAGTAAACATTTTGATATTTTGGAAATGCATTTACTTTACGTACCTACTATTTCGATTATGACTGATTTGTATACTACATTTTACGCTTTGCATACTCGGTACATATTTCGTGCGACCCCCTTTCTTCGGGGGGTTGCGTTTCATGCCCGCGGTACGGACGCACGGTTGGTGATCCCTGTTTAGGACACCCTCTTCTTTGTTTGGAGTGCTCCCCTTATTCGGAGCCACATTTTGGTATATATTCGTTCGTTGCATTTGTATATATTTGTTCGGGGGTACGGCGGGGCCTGTCCCGTCATATGATTCCGTTTGTCTGTTTGAGGTACGTGGACATGTATGTGGGTTATGCCCGTTACGTACGATTGTGTTTGTATGTTATATGTTTTGGGCGATCCCGTTCGCCGTGGCGACCTCGTCGGCTTGCATTTGTATATGTTTTGGGCCGTTGCGCCATTTGATAGCCTTGTCGGCTTCTGATATATATATGGTTGTGTTTGAGATGTGTTTGCGTCAGTTTGATATAATCTGAGACAGCGTTTGATATTTGTGTCTGTATAAGCCATCTGTTTGCGACTCGGATTTATGAATGTGTTTGGGTCGTGTATGATGATTTTATTCAAGTGTTCATTATGCATTATGTTTACGATTACGCTGATTTCTTGATTTGGGAATATTGACGTGCATGAAGACCGAAATGATTTTTTTTTTTAGTAAAATCAGCTTATTTCATGCATTACATGTTTGATTTAGCGGCGCGCGGTGTACGACGAGTATGATTATATAGAATATCACGAGATTTTTAAGTCGGCGGGTTGGCCCATATATAAGTAAGGGTCGGTGTGCCATTATGTTACAAGTTTCATATGCAGATTTTTATTGGGAAAGACGAAAGAATGTTTTTTTTTTGGGGTGTGACAAATTGGTATCACGAGAATCGGCGGGGTCGCTCGGCCCTAAGTAAGGGTCGGGTGCCCTAGGGGTTGTACGATTGGGTTCGTCTAGGGGTGTCCAAGAGTCGTGTAAAGGGAGTCCTGTTTATGGTGTGAAGCGCGCCATATTTATAAACAGGAGGCTACGGGGCATCTAGGGTGGTTACTCTTCTTTCACATCTAAGATCGCGCGATAGAGCCAAGTCATAGGAAATGAAACTCCTTATACTAACCTTTGATTTCAGCAGAAGAATGGCATCAACAGAAGAAAGTGATTGATGATGTTGGAAGTTACAAAGCACGCAGGTAAGCAACGGTACGAAAGATATATGTCGGGTAAGGTATTGAAGTACGATTGAAATGTAAAGTTAAAGATCGAAAGGGAAAGTAAACAGGGAAATGTAATAGGTGCAGTTTGAGTTAAATATACGAGATAAGTTCATCATTATAATATCATTGTTGACATGGGTAGCCTTGGGTAGTTGTGATATGATATGATATATACATATATATGTTGTGATACTAAGAGATGAAGCATTGTTGGTATTTCTGGCGTGCGAGGTTTGAGAGTGAGAAATAAGAGAGGAAACTGCGCAAAAATTTTCCTAGAAATAAAAGAGAATGAGATATAGGTTTGTAATATGTCTTGAAAGGTTGTGCCAATAGTAATGATAGGATTTGACTAAGTTGAGAGTAATACGGATGTTGACCTTGAGGAATAAGTTAAGCCTAAATTAATGGTGATAGCAATTAGGAGGTCGATATCAATATGGTAAAAAGAAATTGGAAAGGGCTTGTGATACTAGAGACGATTTAGAAAAGTGTGCTATAGGCAAACTTGATAGAGAGTTATATTAAGGTATCAAGTTTGGTGGAATTGATAAGCGAGGGATGGATATTCATAGTTAAAAGAAGTAATAGTGTAAGAAAAGAAAGGGTAATTGGAAGAAGAAAATAAGAAGAAAGCGAGATGACAGGGCGGTGATAGATCACGACACGTGTAGCCAAGGATACGAGTACTATAGGTGACGGGACTGTGAAAGACTCGGTTATAGAAATGATGAGGAACGAGGTAAAATGAGAGCAGAAATCCAAAGGCCGATAACCAAGTAGTTATAAGTAACGGTGTGTTCATCACCTTTGGGAATCTGGAAGTCTATGACGGAAAGTAGTCATATCCATAGGTGAAAAGTGAATATTGAGGATTGAAAAAGGGCTAAAATAGTAATTGTGGAGTCAGAAGAGTAAGAGACCCTTTCTAATTCGAAGGGAGATGTGTTATGGGAACGTTTCGTAGTCTGTTAAGACTTCAACTTACTCCAGATTATGTGATGAAGGTCATGCGGTGAGGTGGACGCTATCGTACTAGCATTAAAGCATCGTATTTCATCAGAGTTCCAAGGTTAAGCGTCTTTGGAGTGAGAGAAATTTTAGGATGGGTGACCCCCTGAGAAGTGTACTAGAAGCCCTATAAAGTCAGACACAGGAGAGCCAAACGGGAAGCTAGAGTAGCCTAAGGGAAATTAGAGTATACAGAGTGGGCGAAAACCGTAAGAGGTCGCGTAGGCCAAGGCGAACTAGACCGGTGAAGAGAAAGAAGGTGCATCACAGCTCTAGAATTCGGGTGAGTTTGAATGGCGTTTGAAAATATTTTGTAAGTAAGCTAGTAGTAATTATATATATATATATATATATATAGGTATGGACATGATATCCCGTACATGGCTACATCAGTGGATATGCGTATTCCGGCAACTAACGTGGCGGTATATGGAAGGCATTAATCGGACGAGGTAACGAAGTTCGGGGGAAAAGGAAAATAAATGGTGCAAATGTTACAAGGCAAGCTGATGTTGTTTCCCTCTTTGGTTAAACTTGGAAATTAGAATTTCACTTTCGAGAAAGAGCCAGTTGCTATTTTGGATAGATAGATCTAGAAGTTGAGGTCTAAGGAAATCGCTTCAGTAAGATTTTAGTGGAAACATCGTTCAGTTGAGGGGGATACCTAGACGACCAACTCAGATATGTGAATGAGATATCCCCAGCTTTTCAGCGATTCACATATTTCTTTTCTCTTTCATGTTCGAGGACGAACATGTCACACCCCCAACAAGAAGTATGACGGGCTCTGACCCGTAGGCCGAAAACCACCTGACTTAATAGTTACTTTGAACATCACATACCATAACTCAAAGAACACCTGCATGCAGAAAAGGCCCAACATAGAAATATCTGATCATTCTGCACATATGTACATATGCGCGGACCGACAAGGTCGCCAGCACATAACGTATATCATAAAGCTGGCAAGGCTAACAGTAAAGTATTTTAGACCAAAACAATGCCAACATGACCATACACCATGCCTACATACCCCACTATGTCTATGAGCCTCTAAGAGTGTACATATGAACATATATTACACTAGCAGAAGAGTACCAAAAGATAGCAAGTCCGAAGTAGTGGCACTTGCTGGCACCGCTGAGCTGGAAAATCCTACTGCGGTCACTCCTCAATAACCCTGTCGAACTCCGATGCGAAATGCGACGTCCGTGCAATGGGACGTCAGTATAGATAAATATGTAAGGCTAGAAGCAATAACATAAGTGGGACGGAAATATGAATAGAGTAATGGTAACCTGTCAGTTGAGAACATACAATATGCCATGCATGAATCTTAAAAATCATATATAAGTAAGCACATATGCGTATATGTGTATCATATAAGTATTAGTGTTGCGGAACGTGCAGCCCAATCCATATATGTTAGTGCCGAGTAACGTACGACCCGATCCATAAATATAATATGTTAGTGCCGAGGAACGTACGGCTCGATCCATAAATATAATATGTTAGTGCCGAGGGACGTACGACCCGATCCATAAATATGATATGTTAGTGCCGAGGAACGTACGGTCCGATTCATAAATATAATATGTTAGTGCCGAAGATCGTACGACCCGATCCATAAATAAAATATGGTAGTACCGAGGAACGTACAGCTCGATCCATAAATATAATATATTATAAGCATATACATAATTTAAGTAGCATGCAAGAGAGCCTAATAAAAGCCACTACTCAGTCAGAGTGACATAAGGTCGGTGACCTCCAAATAAATTATGAAAGTTGGTGTCGATTCGAAAGAAATAACTTAACGATGATAAACATGACAATATGCCAAGAATCAATCAAATAACTAAGACATTAAGATTTGGAAATACAAAGTATAGGAGTGGAGCGAATTTGATATGGAACGTGTTCATGTTCATATTCTAGTTGGATTCATGCCAAAGAAAGAGGGAAACGAACACCTTACATACCTTATCCGTCAAGCTGCCACTTAAAGGATCTGTTACTTCGGTGTTAGCCCTTCACCGGAACCTATATATCAAGAAATACAACTTTAATCATACTTTCATCATATTTCCATCAACTTATAAGCACTAATTATTGAAGACTAATTTGGGTTACGAAAATTTGGGCATCATTTCCCCTATATTCTTTACCTCCTCCAAATACCAAAACAACTCCCAAACAATACCAATAACATCAACAACAACATCATCAAGATTGTACAAAATAAATCTCTTCATGAAGATGTACAAATTTGGACAGATTCTATTATGGAGTTCAATCACAAACACACACTACACATATAAAGGAGACCAGGGCAGGCCCAAGTGACATATTCCAGGTCATATTTGCAAGGCCAAATGCAAATTGAGTAGACAGGTATAACATAGAGAAAAGGGAACTGATTTCAGTCAAGTTTAGACACATAAACACGGCACAGAGATGGATTTTCATGTCCTAGTTAGACTTAACAAGATGAAAGCATCAGGTGAAAAGTATGCAAGCTCCATACATAACATAGAAAGAATGCATAAAATCATTCATGGCTCTTTGGTGGAGTTTTTTGAAAAGAAGAAGGATCTACATGATCCTAACAGTCTTTGATGACTCAGTTTCAGTTTCAATGCCTTACCTACTAAGATTTCCTGTTTCCCTTTAAGTTCTTCCTTTTGTATTCTAGTTCAGTCATGTACATATGCACCTAGGTTCATTACTAGGTTTTACTAAACCATTTATCAATGCATGTCTAGTTTTAGCCAAGTCTTCCAGGTTCTGGCAACAAAGTTCACATGATTTTGAAAGATTTGTACAGTTAGCATGCACCACCATAGGCTTATGAAAGTGCCATGGTGCCTTTTATGTGAAGGAAAGGTGTGGTGAACTAAATAGTGCTTGATTCCCTCCTTGATCCCCTCTCAAGAAACCTTTAAAAAAGGCTCTTCCTAGCCATGTGATTTTTAGCTTACCCTCAATCCCTCTCTAATTATAAGGAGCATTGCTACCAGAAACCATTTACAACTAAATGCTCAATCAAGTTCAAATGTATGGACACATGAGTAGACCGAACAATTCAGTCTAAGACTAGGATTATTTTCACCACTAGAGTCTAACAAAGTTCACACAAAGTCATAGCATAAGTCAAAGTGTCATCAACAAGTTCCTTAACCTACTTCAACATCACAGAGCTATCTTAAATTAGTCTAGGCATTTAGCAAGTCATGTCATGTTACAAACTTCATTGATCTAGTGTGTATGAGGCAGTCAAGTAAATGATGATAACTAAAATATCTAGACAGAGTGTTAGAAATTAAACCCAAACACAAAGGATTCAAGTAGTGGACAGTAGGCAGATTTCCATTTTTTCTTCAACTAGTTATATACCAATAGAACTGATGTGGGAATCTCATGATTTAACAATACAGACCAGATTGACAACTTGATATTGGATATAGCTTGATCACACTCATTGGCTAGAGCACAGTGTTGACTCTCCCTTTGAGACATTCAGAATCTCTAAGAAAGATACAAAGGGATTTCAAGCAAACAAATAGACAAATGGCCATGGACCAACCCTCATTCTAAGTAAAGATCCTTTAATACTCAAGCAGGACCAAACCTTTAAGCCTTTGACATAACAAAATCCACAGAAAAGAAAGAAAAAAGGAAAAGGAAAGGCAGACTCAACTGGAAAATAAAAAAACCCCTAAAAGACAATGCAGATGCAAAGACAGTAGAGCATCTTCATAAACCGGTCACATAGAAAACACCTTAGATTTCTACTCAAGTTCTAAAGGGGCTAGCATCTAGAAAATGATTGAATCAAATCCCTTGCCAACTAATCTTTAGGCAGAGCTCTTCTCATAGATGTACACAAGGTTTAATATAGCCTAGGTGGCTTTATCCTCCCTCCCTTTTAGCTAGTCATGTTTTAATACTGATGTAGACTAGACTTGCTACCTTTCTAAACTTATTCCCATTATGGTTCTATCTTTGATTGCTATTCAAACATTTAACTTAATAATAACTAGTTATTAAGGCTAAGTCCACTCAGTATTTCTCAATTTAGAACTTGAATTGTCAGCAGCAAGCTAGTTATCTTCTTTAGCCAAACTTAATCCAAAGGTCATAATCAAATAAGAACTTCAAGCACATTAGTTTCCCAACAAAGCATACCTAAACTGTAAGTCTTGTTTTAACTTGACTTGTTTTTAACATGAAGCAATAAGCTAGACTGATCTATGAACAGAACATAAGGCTTCTTTATTTAAAAAATGAAATACTGCATTCTTAATCTGCCTGTGTCCCTAATCCCCTTTTTTTCCACCATATTTACCAAAGTCAAACAATTATTGCATAATATAGAGTTTAACAAGCCAATAGGAAATAGGAACAAATCACAGAGAGGGTCAAGCTATGGTACTTGTAAAGCAATGCAGCATCAATCATGGATGACATAACACATTTGCACCAAAATTCTTTAGGCACAGCTTTAAGGTGATTCTTACTTAAGCATAGTAGGATAAGAGCAGGGCAATCTCACTTTTAAAAGAAGAACATCACAGATCAGCTAATAATAGTTATAGACATGTTCAAAGTTCAAAACAAAGGTCCTTAGACACAATTAGAAATATGCTTAAGTCATTAATCCCTTTTTGGAGATAGGTGTTATCACATTAAGATGCAAGTAATCAAATAGTGACCCTCTAAACATGTCATATGGACTTCCTAACACAAAGCAGCCTTACCAAGGAATCATACAATCTAAATTAGTATTCCAACAGCCTTACAATACCCTATGTGTTCCCTAATTAAACTAAGCAAACCTCTTATTTCAATATATATATTAATAGTGCACTGTTGACCTCTATCAAACCTCAAAACCATTTCAATATGAATCATTTCAAATTTCCAGCAGTCTCAAACATTCTTGCAAAGGATTAGCACTAATCTAGACCATTCAACTCAAACAAATAGCAAAATACTAAATTAAGTACATAAGATAAGCAGGGCATCATGTTTAGGAGGGACTCATTCTGAGCTTATTCAAACAGTGCTTAAGGCAAAAATCCTATTATAAGACCATCAATCAGGAACACTTAACAACACAGACCAATCATTAACTTATAAATAAAATAACAAAATAGATAAAAGGGTTGGGGTATTACCTTTTTAAAATGCAGCCTTTGGTCAAGAAGGGACTCGAAAGCTCCTTGTGCTTCCACCCTCGAACTCAACCACAACAGAAGGACAAAATAAATAAAATTTTATAACTGAGGGACTCAAACTCGACAAGGAGAGTTTTTGAGTCTAAAATTATACTTTTGCTTAAATTTCAAGTTCTTGACTTTAAATTCTAGCTTTTTTTCGATTTTTCCAACTTGTAAAAACCTCTTCTTCTTTTTTTGATGAAGGTTGAGGTTCTATTTATAGAACCCCAAAATTGTTAAGAAACCTCAAAATACCGATGAGGGACTAGCATTGTTTCCATTCAATGGCCTCCGTAAACAAGATCTACGGTTGAAATTAGCTAGAATTAAGAATGCATGGCCAGATCTCAGTATTGTTCTACTCGATCTGGCCCATTTGTACTTGACCAATGAAATTCGAACAAATACAACAAAATAAAATCATAAACAAATGCAGGAAATCATATATTAGACTCAAAATTTAAAGAAAAAAACTTAAAATGAGAGTGACTTATACCGTGTTTGGAGTGAGGAAGATGAAAACGAGGCCAGATCATTAATGGTATCACACAAAAGGTTGTACGAAGGCTGCAAAAGCCTTGTACCTTCTGCAACATTTCCATTTCTGGCATGAAAGATAAAGAAAAAATCAAGGCGGCGCTAGGGTTAGCGTAAGGGGAAAGGGAAGAGGAAGAGAGAGGGATTAGGGGTCGTTTGGTGTGGAGAAATGGGAAATTAAAGGGGTGTTACCCCTTATCAGCCGAGTCTTGGGCCGGGTCAGCCCCATTGGGCTTGGACTCGGTCCAACTGAAAGTTAAAAAAAAAAAAAAAAGGGGAAGCCTTTTCTTGTGTATACACCAAGTGTATACACATATATCTCATATATATGTGTGTGTATACTTGGTGTATATGCTGAGTATATTTAAGTCCTAAGCATTTATAATTTAAAAATATTAAAGAGAATTTAAATCATGGGGAAAATCGAGTTGCTACGTATTTTTATAATAATAAAAAAAAAATTAAATGTCGGTTAAGTCATTGATGGGCCTGAAAAGATGTCTTTAATTAATTGGCCCAACGTATTTATTTTAATTATGGCCTTTTAATCAAATTTGAAAATTAGGATAAACACATTATTTTAAATTAAATACCAACAAGCCGATTTTGTAAAAAAAAAAAAAAAAACTAATTTCTTTAAATGGAGGAATAATTAAATTAATTGTGACCAAGGCAAAAAATCAAAAAGGAAAATATATATCTAATAAGGGGCTCAGTTTTTTGCAATAATTGTCATTTAATCAATTAACCAGCCTAATCAAAACAATAAAGGGTAATTATGCTTATTTTATAAAAATCAGGGGTTAAAAGATTAAGTAATTAATTACTTAAACTATTTAAATTATCCAAATTTTCAGAGGTGAAATAAAAGGAAAAAAAATGTTTGAAAATAATTTTAAATGATTAAATAAGAATTCTTCCTCTTTCTCTCTTTTCTCTTTTAAAAATAATTTAACCAAATATCTTGAAAATATTTATTATTCTCTAAATAAAACATGATGCATGAAAATCTTTTTTGCTAATTTAAAATGAAGAAATATTGATCTGGGCACTTTATAAAAATCATTTAAGGCTATTCGAAATGTTCAGCTTATTCACTTATTACCCGGGACCCCGAGTTATTAAAATAACTTACAGGAGGTCAAAAATTAGGTGTCAACAACTGCTCCTTCTGTGTTCGGGGATGGCGGGACCATCCCTGAGCAACGAAATTTGGCTAACCCTAATTTTCGGCTGACCCGGCTCATTGTACCCTTTGTTTATATGCTATTTCCACATACATGGCCGAACCCTGGTTTTTGAATTTCCTACATATCTCATGTCATATGAGAATTCATGCCATTTATAGTTCGACTCAATTAAAGGCTTTAAGTGATTTGTAAGAAACTTCCCGTGAATCCTAATATGGTGATTAGGTTTCCCAAGGAGTCTTGTTAGGATGTGACCGACTCTCGGGGCTTGAGTTTGCCTACATATCCCTGGTTCCTGGGAATCAGGTCACATGTAGTTCGACACGCTGGAGAAGAGTAAATCCCTTATGCGGGGGTACTCTCAGACTTCCCGGTGTGTATCCGACCGGTCGTGATTTTTTAGAGACAAAAGAAAAAATAAAACAAGACAAGTGGTGGCTGAGTCTTAAGTTGGATGGCTTCCGAATCCCGGCCGGAGAGCTTCACTCTCATGGGCACCCTATCTTGATCGGCTGCGTAAAAAAAAGTTCCACGTTTGCTCCGTAAGTTGTCTGGATCTGACTCAGCAACCGGCTCCTTTTTGGGCGGCTATATGCTTCTCTCCTGATTTTGGCAATATACAGATATTCTTGTGAAAATTTAGATGAATGGCCCTCTTGGCTTGTTTGTATGAATGGCCCTCTTGGCTTTTTGTATGAATGGCCCTCTTAGCTTGTTTGTATGAATGGCCCTCTTGGCTTGTTTGTATGAATGACCCTCTTAGCTTGTTTGTATGAATGGCCCTCTTGGCTGTTTGTATGAATGGCCCTCTTGGAAACTTTAAATAAAAGAATTGAAAGGAATTAAAAGGCGACAGATATGTCCCTTGCAGCTGGATGATCTTTCTTTCATCCGTAGTGTGGGCTGTGACCCTAGTGGTCGGATATTCTCCTTTGTTTTTGTCATGACCCTTTTGGTTGAATATGTCTTTACGTTCATTCATCGTGACCCTTTCGGCCTGATATGCCTTTATCATTCGCTCTTCGTGACCCTTTGGTCAGATGCATCTTTATTATCCGTTTCTATTATGATCCTTTCGATCTCTCTCCTCCGTTTGGGCTTTTCCCTTTGCTTTGCTGTGGATAAGCTGGTTGGTGGTGTATCTACTGTCCTGCAAAAGCGAAACCTGCATTCACAGAATAATTGTGAATTTCCTAAGAGACCGATTAACATGGTCGCCTTCCTGCCTGGTGTCTCCTCCTGTTCCCTCTGGATCCCCCTTGGGCTCTATATTTTGAGAGATATTTTGGCACGTAATTATGTCACATATATTTTGCGAAATCGGAGTAAAATTCATAAAACGCATGTTATCATGATTATTTTAACTTCTTAAAAGGTGAATGTCTATTTTGTTTTAGGTGTCATGACGTGTGTTCTCTTTGAACGTGGTCTTCTAGTTCTTCTCGGTAGCCTAATCGCTGTCTTAGAATTTTGAGATCTTTCAAAAATTCTGCCTCTGTTTCAGGACTTTCTTTTGGTGTCCCTTGTGTTGTCTTGCTAAGCGGGAATTTTGTTCCCTCAAAAATTCTGCCCCAGTGTACTGCTTTACTTTGTCCCTTTCTTTGTGTCAACTTCCGATAGGAATTTTTGAGGTTCCATCAAAAATCTACCCCAGTGTAGGGTTGGTACCGTCTGATTCTCGTACTGACCCTTGCGAGCCTGATTTTGTTGACTTTTCTGCTTCACTGCCTCTGAGGTTTCCTAGGGATTTTTGGTTTTTCTTTTATGACGACCGAGCACGAGAGCACCTACATATCCTGTAGCAGTAGGAATTCAGGTCGAACGTAGTTTGGTATAAAATAATTGAGTTTTGGTTTTACTAATAAAGCAACCGGGTCCAGATGGACTGCCTACGTATCCCATTGTGGGTAATTCAGGTCATTGCGTAGTTCATTACATAGATGTTTATTTTTCTCCCATTCTAATACGATTACAAGCGAAAGGTGCAATTACAAAGAAATTAGAAATGCGAGTACAAGCTAATGGGATCTTAGACATAGTATGTCTTGAGTGCATCTGTATTGATGGCCTTGGGCCACTCTTGTCCGCCCATCTCAGCTAAGACCACAGCTCCTCCTGAGAGTACTTTTCTGACCATGTATGGTCCCTGCCAGTTCAGCACGAATTTCCCTTTACATTCCTCTTGGTTAGGGAAGACTCGCTTGAGCACGAGTTGTCCGATCTGGAAAAGTCGAGTTCTGACCGGCTTGTTGAAGGCTCTAGACATTCTTTGTCTGTACAGCTATCCGTGGCATACCGCCACCATTCTTTTTTCCTCTATCATGGCCAATTGTTCATAATGGTTCTTGACCCATTCTGCATCCTTCAGTTCTGCCTCTTGGATGATCCTGAGTGAAAAGATTTCTACTTTTGTGGGTATGACCGCTTCTATACTATAAACGAGGAGGTATGGGGTTGCCCCGGTCGAAGTTCTGGTCGTTGTTCTGTATCCCAACAGAGCACAAGGCAGCTTCTCGTGCCAATTCTTGTAGTTGTCGACCATCTTCCTCAGAATTCTTTTGATGTTCTCGTTGGCAGCTTCTATGGCTCCATTCATCTGTGGCCGATAGGCGGTGAAGTTCCTGTGAGTGATTTTCAATTGTTCACTGATGTCTTTCATCAAATTGTCACCATTGTCCATGATGATAGATTCTGGCACGTCGAAATGACATATCAAGTTGTTCTTGACGAAGTCAGCCACGACTTTCTTGGTCACTGATATGTGGGAAGCTGCCTCTACCCATTGTGTGAAGTAGTCTATGGCGACTAAGATGAAATGATCTCCATTGGAGGACGGAGGTTCAATGAGTCCTAAGACGTCCATTGCCCATGCCACGAAAAGCCAAGGAGAACTCATCTCATGCAATTTTATGGGTGGGACCTTGATCAGATCCCCGTATATCTGACACTGATGGAATATTTGCACGAACTTACCGGAGTCATGCTTCATGGTCATCCTGTAATATCCCGTCCTCAGGATTTTCTTAGCGAGAATGAATCTGTTCATATAGGGTCCACATGTCCCTGTGTACACTTCTTTCAGCAGTTTTATGGCCTCCTCAGCATCCATGCATCTGAGCAATCCAAGATAAAGGGTCCTTTTGTATAGATCTTCTTTGTTTAAGAAGAAACTATAGGCTAGACTCCTGATGGTTTTCTTTTGATTTGCCGAACTCTCTGTGGATACTCTCCTTTTTCCAGGTAGGTCTTGATGTCGACGTACCATGGTAGGCCATCTGCCTTAGCCTCTACATGGGGGCAGCAAGCCTGCTCTTCCCTCAGTGTGATCTCCAACGGATCAATATGGGCACTCTCAGGGTGCTAGATCATAGATGCTATCGTGGCCAATGTGTCTGCGAACTCATTTTGGGCCCTTGGTGTATGCTTGAAGTCAATACTCTTGAATCTTCCGCACAATCTTTGTGCCAGATTCACATATGGGAGTATTTTATCATTTTTGGTTGCCCAATTTCCAATAATTCTTGTATGTTCATATCCAGCGCCATCCTGAGGCCTAGGATACATGCTTCTTATTCTGCCATATTGTTAGTACATCTAAAGTTGAGCTTTGCGGCCATCGGACAGTGCTGCCCTATTTTTGATATCAACATTGCTTCGATGCCTGATCCTTTGTAGTTGACTACTCCATCGAAGAACAATCTCCAGCCCGAATGTGGTTCCACTGCCTCTTCTTCCATGGCCATCACCTTTTCATCCGGGAAGAAAGTTCGTAGTGGTTCCAGTTCATCATCCATGGGACTTTCTGCTAGGAGGTCTGCTAGGGCCTATCTCTTGATTTCCTTTTGCGCCACATACACGATGTCGAATTCACTCAGCAGCATTTGCCATTTAGGCAATTTTCCTATAAGTATTGGTTGCCAAAAAATGTATCTTAGCGGATCCATTTGGGAGATGAGATGAGTAGTAAACACCGATAGGTAGTGCCTCAGTTTTTGGGCGATCCAGGTTAAAGTGTAACAGGTCTTCTCTACTAGCGTGTACCGCGCTTCGCAAGAGGTGAACTTCTTACTCAAATAGTAGATGGAATGTTCCTTTTTGCCCTCTTCATCATAATGGATGAGCATGCACCCGAAAGCTTTCTCCGATACCGACAGGTATAGTAATAGAGGACTTCCTGGCCTGGGTGGCACCAAGACGGGGGGATTGGAAAGGTATCTTTTGATCCTATCGAATGCCTCTTGGCACTCCTCTGTCCAATTTGTAGGAGCGTCTTTCTTGAGTAACTTGAGGACTGGTTCTATAATCACAGTTGACTGGGCTATGAATCGTCTGATGTAGTTTAACCTTCCCAAGAAGCTCATGACTTCTTTCTTGGTTTTGGGAGGTGGTAGCTCTTGAATTGCCTTAATCTTGGTAGGGTCTAGTTCAATGCCCCTGCGGCTGACTATGAATCCCAACAATTTACCCGCAGGCACTCCAAATGCACACTTCACGGGATTTAACTGTAAATTGAACTTGTGAAGCCTATTGAAGAAGTCACGCAAATGTGCAGTGTGCTCCGAACTTTCCCTTTACTTTATGATGATATCATCCACATAGACCTCAATCTCTCAATGCATTATATCATGGAACAGGGTAGTCATAGCTCTCATGTACATGGCGTCGGCATTCTTTAGGCCGAACGGCATTACCCTGTAGTGGTAAACCCCCCAAGGGGTGATGAAGGCTATCTTTTCAACATCTTCTTCGTTCATGAGTATCCGGTGGTACCCGGAAAAACATTTCAAGAATGACTGCAGGTCATGCTTGGCGCAGTTTTCTATCAGGATATGTATGTTTGGAAGTGGGAAGTTGTCTTTTGGACAGGCCCGGTTGAGATCTCGGTAGTCCACACAGATTCGAATCTTTCCGTCCTTTTTAGGTACGGTACTATGTTGGCCACCCAAGTTGGGTAGGATTTCACTTCCACTATTCCAGATTCCATTTGTTTTTCCACTTTATCCTTTATCCTAATACTCAGGTCAAGCTTAAACGTCCGAGTCTTTTGCTTAACTAGCGCGAAACCCTCCTTCATAGGCAATATGTGAGCTACGATTTCGGTGCTCAAGCCCGGCATATCTGCGTACGACCAGGCGAAGACATCCACATATTCCTTTAATAGAGTCACGAGCTCTTCTCTTTGTGGAGCTCCCAAATAGGCACTGATTCGCGTCTCCTTGATATCCTCTTCGTTACCGAGGTTAATTACCTCAGTTTCATCCATATTCGGCTTCTTCTTTTCTTCCAATTCTTCTACCAGACCCTCTGGCATCATCGTTGATTCATCGTACTCCTCATATACCCGTGGCCCATTCCCCCGTTCACTTTACGACACGTCATGACATTTTCGGTTGATTTATTATGGTTATTATTGAAAAGGCGAGGCAGAGTAAGGTTAGGTTTATTATTACCTATTATGTGTATTTAGTTAGAAAACCTTTATTATTATTATTATTATTATTATCTGATAAAGGTAGTTGTTTCGTGTAAATCGAGGCTTTTTATTAATTCAAAAGCAATTAGCTACAACTGTGGTCCTGGTTCGAAACAACGTCAGACCATTTCCATTTTTAAACATTACGAAGTAATTTAGGAAAAAGGTGATCATTCGGGCCTCAGCCGATGTCACCACTTTTAGCAAAAGGTTTTAAGGAAAATCTATCTCTCTACCGAGGAACCAAGAGGGGGGTGGACGTCCAATTGTTCAGGTGCTCTCCTGGCCTTAGACTGCGTACGTCGGGTCTCTCATAGTTCTCTTCAATTACCACGTAGCATCCCTCTTCTTGAAATATCTACTCGAGGCTCCCCTTCATTTCTTCTTCGTTCAGCGTTGACACCTTTCTGGGGAATGACTAGTGCAGACCCGGAATCGAACGAGGCAAGTTCTTTGTTTTAGGCTCTCTTTTTATTGCCCTTCTGAGATTGTCTTCACTAGGAGTATACCCCAGACCTAAGTGATAGTTTTCTTTTAGGATTGGGACAGACTCTGTTATCTGTTATATCCCGTATTTCGTACATCGGGACAATCCGAGTTAACCATGATAAGTTAAGGACAAGACTATTCAGGGAGGCGACGTAGAGACTTTTAACTACGACTTTGTTTTAATACATAAGTTGCTTATGATTTTAATGGCATGGAATATTAAGGAAAAATTTGGGGTTAAAAGTGAATATTGAAAAGTTAAAATCCATGAAATAAAAATGGCCAAGTGGCCGGCCACATGGGTGTGGGCCATGGGCCACAATGATGTTTTATATATGTGATTAGAAGATGACTAATTAAATCATCTTCATCATTCTCACCCTTAGAAAATTCTAGAAACTTGGAGAGAGAGAAAGAAGGCCATTCGGCCATGGTGGTCAAAAAATTGAAGCCCAAAAATAGTGATCAAAAAAATATTTTCTTCTAGTATTCCAACCAATTGGAAGGTCCTTATTAACGTGCTTAAAAATTGACAATCATGTTGTTGCTTCATAATTTAAACTCACGTTGACAGTATTATATTTCGTATTTTTGTACGTCGGATTATTCGCAAGCTGAGGTGGGGCCCACACATTGAGATTTTTTGGGACATGCGACAATTTATATGAATCACATATGTGAAGTTAAACATAACTCAAGAAGGACCCTTAAGCCAAATCAAAGTGGAAGTCCTCTAAACAAATATTTTTAAGTAACGTTTTCGGGTGATCTGACTTCGAGGGGCAGAAACGGTATTATAAGTTTGGAATTTGGAAAAACACCAAAGATATAAGTTGTAGATAATTGCATTATATTTCCAGCCATAGGTCGTGGGCCCACAGGTGACATCGGGATAAGGAGATATGGACGTTTTAAGACGGAAAGGTCAGTGGGCTAGGCCCAAACCGGGCCCAATCGGGTTAGGCCCATGACCCATGCCTATTTAAGTGAAATTTCAGTCCTTTCCTCTCATTTTTCAGACCAAGAACACCAGAAAATTCTAGAAAGAGAGAGAGAAGAAAAACCAATTTTGACCGAATTCTGAGCCCCGAATTCCGAAGCCCATGAAGAAAAAGGTGTTGTACGCTGCGTTGTCTTCAATTTGAGCTAAAAATCAACCAAGGAGAAGAGTGATAACGTGGGGGGTGCATGCTTAAGGTATGAATACGGTTCCTTTTCATTGTTAACTAGTTTATTTAGAATTTTAACGGATTAGCACGGAGGGAATAGCCTGATAAATTCGTTTGTTGGTGTTGTGAATTATGGAAGGAGATTTGAAGAGAATTTTGGATGAAAATAAATGTATTTAACTTGTAAAATGTGAAGTCTGTTGTTATTGATGTTGTTCATATGAATTCCGACTCCTTTACGGAAATAAAATTATTAAATAGTTATATCGTAAATTTGGTTGGTTGAGAAATTTAGAAAATAGTGTGCGGGCTGTTTTATGGCATACGTCGGTATTGGATATGATGTTAATACTATTGGTATTGTTGTTGATGTTGTTGGTTACTGAATTGAGAATTCAAAGCTAGGTATATAAACGTGGGAAATCGCCCAAATTTCGTAGAATTAAGTGCCACTGGGATTGAATTCCTAAGTGCTCGTAGCTAATGTTAGTATTTAATGATGTTGTTGTAGATTTTGGGAAGACGAGACTTAGTTTGGATTAGCTTAGGGAGCGGACAAGGTATGTAAAGCTTACTCTTTCCTTCTTTTGGCATGTCTTAGACGGGATTAAGGTATGACATGGTTTGTGCCTTTGGGTAACTCCATTCTTAAGTTCCGAGCATGTTATGATTCTTATTTGCTTTTTGATGTTGACATTCTTCATATGGTCGGACTATGGTCCTTAAGTCTTATGTATGATTGAATTTCAATGTTGCAAAAAGAATTTTGTTCTTAAAAGATCCTCTGTCTATAAATGCCCGTAACTTTCATAGACGGAACCGGATTGCTTTGATATGTCCGCAAATGATCCTATAACGTATAATGACTCTAACTTTCATGGGCGGGCCCGGATTGGTTGATGCATATCCGTGGTCCCCGAGATTTTCTTTTGTATAGTCCTAACGACTTTTTTTTTTAAAGAACTTAACATGATTACCGTTTTAACTCTCGAGCGTCGACTACTTACGTATCCATTGAGTCTGTGATGATGATTTATGTGCATATGGTTTCTCACTACTCTGCTCGTGCAAAGCTCAATATGTCTTTCACCGAGTCCCGGGCCGGGTACGTATTCGTGCACACTCCACTGCATTGTTCACCGAGTCCCTCACTAGAGGGCCGGGTACGGTGTATATATATATATATATATATATGATGATATGATGACGTGATGACATGATGATGTGATGATGTGGGGACGGCGGCCAGGATGGCATATGATGATTCTATTCACCGAGTCCCTCACTAGAGGGCCGGGTACGGTATATATATATATATATATGATGACATGATGCATATAATGACATGATGCTATGATGATTACTTCACCGAGTCCCTCACTAGAGGGCCGGGTACGGTATATATATATATGTACATATATATGATAATTTTTCTTACCGCGTCCCTCACTAGAGGCCCGGGGCACGTTATATCTATGCATATGTACAAGATGATTTTCTAATTATGTTTCTCAGTTTCATAATGAATTTTATATGATATTGACACGCATGATTTATGTTTCAAGGCAAACCTCATGATTTTCCTATACTTCTTATCTCGCATGATTCGTTCACATCGTGTTTCATGCTTTACATGCTCGCACATATTCCGCATCGACCCCCTTTCTTCGGGGGGCCGCATTTCATGCCACGCGGTGTGTGCGGATGAGTAGGAGATGTTCCCCGGATTGGCGAGCCCCATTTCTTCCGAGTGCCGCCGAGTCGAGTATCCGTGTTGTGGTATCTTGGGTTATGTTAGAGACTTTGCAGACAGAGTCGAGTGTATGATATGTCAATTTTGTAAACGGCTATGTAAGTCGATGTGTCATTATGCATTTTGTTGCAGATTTCATATGTTTACCGATTTTACCTGATTTGAGAAAGATGAATAGTATGTTTTTCTTGAAAAACTTTCTTTATGCATTCCTTTCATGATATAAGGGCCCAGTAAGATTATTTGTATCACGAGAATCAGCGGGTTCGTTCGGCCCTAAGTAAGGGTCGGGTGCCCATCATGCCCTATCGGAAATTAGAGTGTGACAAATTGGTATCAGAGCACTTCGTCCTAGGGGTTGTACGCAAAGTCGTGTCCGAGAGAGTCCGTTTATGGTGTGAAGTGTGCCACATTTATAAACGGGAGGCTACGGGCATCTAGGATGGTTCTTGCTCTTTCACATCTTAGATCGTGCCATAGAGCCAAGTCATAAGAAATGAGATTCCTTACCCTGACCTTTGATTTCAGCAGAAGAATGGCATCGACAGAAGAAAGTGATTAGCGATATTGGATGTTGCAAAGCGCACAGGTAAGCAAAGGTATGAAAGGCATATGTCGGGTAAGGTATTGAAGTACGATCGAAATGTAAAGTTGAACACTAAAAAGGAAAGTAAACAGGAAAGTGTAACAGGTGCAGTTTGAGTGGGGCATACGAGGTATGTTCATCATTTTCGTATTGTTGTTGATATTGGAAGCCCTGTGAGGCTGTGATATGATATGATATGCATATATGTATGTTGGCCCTGCGAGGCACTTTGTTGGTATTTCTACGCGTGCGGGTTTTGAGATAGTAAGAAATGTAGAGGAAACTCTGTCGAAATTTTCCCAGAAATAAAAAGAGAATGAGATATAGGTTTGTAATACGACTTGAAAGGTCGTGCCGATAGTAATGGTGAGATCTGGCTAAGCTACGAGTATGGCTGACATCGAAAAAGAAGTTAAGTACTAAATTGAGGATAAGAATAATTAGAAGGTCGATATCGATATGACAAAAGAAATTGGAAAGGGCTTGTGATGCTAAGAGATGATTTAGAAAAGGCTGGTAAACCTTGATAGAGAGTTATTTAAGGTACCGACTGGATTGATAAGCAGGGATGAATTATGACGAGCTTATGATTAAAAGAAGTAATAGTATGATTAAGACAAGGGTACGGACGGAAAGAAGTGTGACGGGTATGAGTGTGTTGATTGGACAGCCTGTGAGATATTAAGGATAAGTTTGACCAGAAAGGGTGAGAAGTTAGGGAGTGTTACACTATGGGATCGAATACGAACAAGACATAATAAGGATTGTTACGAAAATGAGTAAAGCCTGGTAAGAAAGTGGCCAAAGCTATGATGTGATCTATGTAGCTAGAGTGTAAAGGTAAGTGTGAAACGGAAAAGCGAGCTATAGAACGAATAAGGAAGGCTTATTAAGTTTTGTATGGGAAGTTAGAATAGAGGGCATATGGTCACGGAAATGACGGTGAGTGTAAGAAAAGAAAGGGAAATTGGAAGAAGGAAATAAGAAGAAAGCGAGATAACAGTGTAGTAATAGGTCATGACATGTGTAGCCAAGGATACGAGTACTATAAGTGACGGGACTGTGAAAGACTCGGTTACAGAAAGGATGAGGAACGAGGTAAAAGGAGAGCAGAAATCCAAAGGCCGATAACCAAGTATTTATAAGTAACGGCGATCAAGGTGTGTTCATCACCATTGGGAACCTGGAAGTCTAAGACGGAAGATAGTTGTACCCACAGGAGAGCCAAATGGGAAGCTAGAGTAGTCTAAGGGGAACTAGAATATATAGAGTGGGCGAAAACCTTAAGAGGTCGCGCAGGTCGAGGCGGACTAAATCGGTGAAGAGAAAGAAGGTGCGTTACAGCTGTAGAATTAGGGTGAGTTTGAATAGCGTTTGGGAATGTTTTGTAAGCATGATAGTAGTAATTATATTTATATAGGTATGCATATGATATCCCGTATATGGCTATATCAGCGGATATGTGTATTCCGACAGTCAACGCAGCGGTATATGGAAGGCATAAATCGGACAGGGTCACGCAGTTCAAGTGAAAAGAAAAATAAATGGCACAAATGTTACAGGGCAAGCTGATGCTATTTTCGCTACAGGTTAAGCTTGGGAAGTACTAACACAATGATACTTGGAAAAGAAAGAAATTGCCACCTAATTAAGATTGGGAAATGCGAACACAGGGCAAAATATAATCAGGCAATAACATAAGTACGCCCCTAAAGGGGGGAAGCGGGTGCGAGAAATGCAAGTGCCAGATAGAGACAATCAACACTACAAAATATTGGATACGGATACTCGGGCTACAGGTAGGATTCCTTGCCGAGACAAGTTAGTAAGATCCAAAAGCTAGAAAAAGGGGTAGAAGCTAGGATGGTAATTGAGATAGTGCTGAGAATTAATTGTAGAGATCTTGAATGATATGACATCGGAAAGTGGAGGCTTAAAGGAGAATACGACAAAGAGAGCGATAACGAGTAACTTGCCGAGGCATTGTGAAAGGTAACATCGCGGTGCTAGATTAGAGGCTAAGATGTGGGCAATAGGGTTGTTCATTAATGGTCGCGACCTAAGAGTAGTAAGGGAGAAAAATAGAAAACCTCCTATAACAGGAAATGAGAGCATCAGAGGAGTGAATAAAGGAAAGGAAAAGAGTAGGACAGGATAGGCTACAAGCGAATGTTAGGATGGAAGGAAGATGTGGGGCAGAGTGAACCAGGAGAAAGGAAGATCATGACTGAGAATGAGTGTACTCTATACAAAGGGTACAAGAATAGTTATGCAACCTACGAATATTTGTATGTTAATAATGAGACCAAGCAAATATCTAATGAGAAAAGTTTGGATTCGGAATAACAATACGGTGATCATATTCTCGGGTGCATTAAGGAAAGATGTAAAGAAGGTTTGAGCTAAACTACTGAGATAGAAGTAGTACTGAGGACGAACAGGACATGGCTATGGTTGAACCAAAGATCTATTCCGGTACCGGTTGTAAGAGAAAAGAGGCGGAGACAAAGTAAAACATAAGGATTAGTAAAGCCACGCTAAGGTATTTTTGGGCTAACTTGAGCACCTTCGCATATTTTTGTAAAGATTGCAACATAATGTGTGACCAGAAGGTTGCGGGCAAGATCTAAGCAAAGGGATGGTAGCAGAGTTCGAATTAAAGATAAAGGAATGATATGAGACAATGTGCTTGGAGTGATACAAGCCGAGTAAAGGAGGATTATAAGATGATTTAAGCAAGATGGTCAAGCTAGCTGGTTACTAGAGGGTGAATTTATATGTCAAATTTTTTCAGAATTATATTAGGTGATGATAGTTAAAGCAGGGGACGGCTATTAGTAACTCAGAGACGACAGAAACCATATGACGACAATCGGTGTCGACACTTAGAATCTCAGATTGGCGAGTGAGTATGCTTAAAGATATCACCCCTGAAAGGTGTAATAAGATTCGACAAGGAGGGGAAGTTTAACTCTAGATATATATTGGACCTTATTACAATGTTCGAAAGGTAAGGAGTTTGCGTACTAAAGACGTGGCTTTGGTTAAGATATTGTGGCGGAATAATAACAGGAAGGAGATGACTTGAGAAGCTAAAGAGAAAATGAAGGAGAAATGTAATCGTAGATGGACCGTATACTATAGTAATAAAGGAACCCCCCCCCCCCACCCCCCGAGATGCTTATGAGACTATATGAGATTAGTTGAACATTCGAGGACGAATGTTCTAAAGGGGGGAAGGATGTTATATCCCGTATTTCGTACATCGGGGCAATCCGAGTTAACCATGATAAGTTAAGGAAAAGACTATTCCGGGAGGCGAAGTAGAGACTTTTAACTACGACTTTGTTTTAAGATATAAGTTGCTTATGATTTGGCATGGAATATTAAGGAAAAATTTGGGGTTAAAAGTGAATTTTGGAAAGTTAAAATCCATAAAATAAAAATGGCCAAGTGGCCGGCCACATGGGTGTGGGCCATGGGCCACAATGATGTTTTATATATGTGATTAGAAGATGACTAACTAAATCATCTTCATCATTCTCACCCTTAGAAAATTCTAGAAACTTGGAGAGAAAAGAAAGAAGGCCATTCGGCCATGGTGGTCAAAAAATTGAAGCCCAAAAATAATGATCAAAAAAATATTTTTTCTAGTATTCCAACCAATTGGAAGGTCCTTATTAACGTGCTTAAAAATTGACAATCATGTTGTTGCTTCATAATTTAAACTCACGTTGACAGTATTATATTTCGTATTTTTGTACGTCGGATTATTCACAAGCTGAGGTGGGGCCCACACATTGAGATTTTTTTGGGACATGCGACAATTTATATGAATCACATATGTGAATTTAAACATAACTCAAGAAGGACCCTTGAGCCAAATCAAAGTGGAAGTCCTCCAAACAAATATTTTTAAGTAACGTTTTCGGGTGATCTGACTTCGAGGGGCAGAAATATGTATTATAAGTTTGGAATTTAGAAAAATACCAAAGATAGAAGTTGTAAATAATTGAATTATATTTCCAACCATAGGTCGTGGGCCCACAGGTGACATCGGGATAAGGAGATATGGACTTTTTAAGACGGAAAGGTCAGCGGGCTAGGCCCAAACCGGGCCCAATCGGGTTAGGCCCATGACCCATGCCTATTTAAGTGAAATTTCAGTCCTTTCCTCTCATTTTTCAGACCAAGAACACCAGAAAATTCTGGAAAGAGAGAGAGAGAGAGAAGAAAAACCAATTTTGACCGAATTCGAGCCCCGAATTCCGAAGCCCATGAAGAGAAAAGTGTTGTCTGTTGCGTTGTCTTCAATTTGGGCTAAAAATCAACCAAGGAGAAGAGTGATAACGTGGGGGGGGGGGGTGCATGCTTAAGGTATGAATACGGTTCCTTTTCATTGTTAACGAGTTTATTTAGAATTTTAACGGATTAGCACGGAGGGAATAGCACGATAAATTCGTTTGTTGGTGTTGTGAATTATGGAAGGAGATTTGAAGAGAATTTTGGATGAAAATAAATGTATTTAACTTGTAAAATGTGAAGGCTGTTGTTATTGATGTTGTTCATATGAATTAGACTCCTTTACGGAAATAAAATTATTAAATAGTTATATCGCAAA
Organism: Lycium ferocissimum; assembly: GCF_029784015.1. Lineage (NCBI taxonomy): Eukaryota > Viridiplantae > Streptophyta > Magnoliopsida > Solanales > Solanaceae > Lycium > Lycium ferocissimum. The sequence goes on from NW_026726037.1 coordinate 36,187, forward strand.
TTTGGTTGGTTGAGAAATTTAGAAAACAGTGTGCGGGTTGTTTTATGGTATACGTCAGTATTGGATATGATGTTAATACTATTGGTATTGTTGTTGATGTTGTTGGTTCTTGAATTGAGAATTCGGGCTAGGCATATAAATAGGGGAAATCTTTGCCCAAATTTGTAGAATTAAGTGCCACTGGGATTGAATTCCTAAGTGCCTGTAGCTAATGTTAGTATTTAATGATGTTGTTGTAGATTTTGGGAAGCCGAGACTTAGTTTGGATTAGCTTAGGGAGCGGACAAGGTATGTAAAGCTTACTCTTTCCTTCTTTTGGCATGTCTTAGACGGGATTAAGGTATGACATGGTTTGTGCCTTTGGGTAACTCCATTCTTAAGTTCCGAGCATGTTATGATTCTTATTTGCTTTTTGATGTTGACATTCTTCATATGGTCGGACTATGGTCCTTAAGTCTTATGTATGATTGAATTTCAATGTTGCAAAAAGAATTTTGTTCTTAGAAGATCTTATGTCTATAAATGCCCGTAACTTTCATAGACGGAACCGGATTGCTTTGATATGTCCACAAATGATCCTATAACGTATAATGACTCTAACTTTCATGGGCGGGCCTGGATTGGTTGATGCATATCCGTGGTCCCCGAGATTTTCTTTTGTATAGTCCTAACGACTTTTTTTTTAAAGAACTTAATATGATTACCGTTTTAACTCTCGAGCGTCGACTACTTACGTATCCATTGAGTCTGTGATAATGATTTATGTGCATATGGTTTCTCACTACTCTACTCGTGCAAAGCTCAATATGTCTTTCACTGCGTCCCGGGCCGGGTACGTATTCGTGCACACTCCACTGCATTGTTCACCGGGTCCCTCACTAAAGGGCCGGGTACAGTATATATATATGATGATATGATGATGTGATGATGTGGGGACGGCGGACAGGATGGCATATGATGATTCTATTCACCGAGTCCCTCACTAGAGGGCCGGGTACGGTATATATATATATATATATATATATGATGACACGATGCATATAATGACATGATGCTATGATGATTACTTCACCGAGTCCCTCACTAGAGGGCCGAGTACGGTATATATATATATATGTACATCTATATGATGATTTTACTTACCGCGTCCCTCACTAGAGGGCCGGGGCACGTTATATCTATGCCTATGTACAAGATAATTTTCTAATTATGTTTCTCAGTTTCATAATGAATTTGATATGATATTGACACGCATGATTTATGTTTCAAGGCAAACCTCATGATTTTCCTATACTTCTTATCTCAGTATGATTCTGTTTACTGTGTTTCATGCTTTACATGCTCAGTACATATTCCGTACTGACCCCTTTCTTCGGGGGCTGCGTTTCATGCCACGCAGGTGTATGCAGATGAGTAGGAGATGTTCCACCGGATTGGTGAGCCCCATTTCTTCCCGAGGCTTTGCCCGAGTCGAGTATACGTGTTGTGGTATCTTGGGTTATGTTAGAGACTTTGCAGACAGAGTCGAGTGTATGATATGTCAATTTTGTAAACGGCTATGTCAGCCCATATGTCATTATGCATTTTGTTACGGATTTCATATGTTTACTGATTTTACCTGATTTGAGAAAGATGAATAGTATGCTGTTCTTGAAAAACTTTCTTTAGGCATTCCTTTCATGATATAAGGGCCCAGTAAGATTATGTGTATCACGAGAATTAGCGGGTTCGCTCGGCCCTAAGTAAGGGTCGGGTGCCCATCATGCCTTATCGAAAATTAGGGTGTGACATTATCCCTCCGAGGTCTCTTCCTAGACCTTTACCTGTTTCAAAGTCGTTCTTTAGCATGGTGGAGGCAATCATTCGGTAGACAGCTGGCATGGGCTTACCAGCCTCATCCTCCGCATAAGTGGCCCCAACATATTCCACCACATGAACATTTGGCGCGTGTGGGCTCCCTTCGATCATAGGCACAATGTTGTATGGATATTTCTGAATATCCTTCTGAACTGCCACAATGATTTCCTGTCCTTGCCATTCAAATTTTATGGCTTGATGCAAAGTTGACGGGATTGCACCGGCGGAGTGTATCCATGGTCTTTCCAAGAGCATATTGTAGTTGGCAGTGATTGCCATGACCTGGAATTCCGTTGTGTAGGATACGGGTCCAACCTGGACCTATAGGTCTATCTCTCCAAGGGAATCACTTAGAGATCCGTCAAACCCTCTGACATTCATTCCGCTTTGGTGAATCTTGCCTATATCGCAGCTGAGCTGGGTCAATGTGGTGATAGGGAAAATATTGAGGCCCGATCCATTATCCACCAGCACCCTTCTTATTGCTTTATCGTGTTATAGCCCGTATCTTGTACGTTTGGAAATTCCAAAGTCGTGGTAGAAAGTTAAGGGCGAGACCATTTTCAAAAATTATTTTACTGGATGAGTTGTTATAAATATTATTTATGATTATTATTAGTATGGAAGTATTGTGGTAGGCTAAGGGCGAAAAGAGAAATTTGCAAAATGACCAATGGAAATAATGTGGAAGGCTAGGGGCAAAATGGTAATATCGAGAAAAGTCGAAGGGCAAAACGGTAATTTCACACAAGTCTCTTGAAAGTTCTAAAGGGGCCATGTTGGCCATGTGAAAAAAAAAAAAAAAAAAAGATGACAAAATAAGTCATCCTTGGTGGAATTTCAAGAGAATTCTAGAGAAATAAAGAAAGGGCTATGTGCCAAAATTCTTTTATTGAGGGACTAAAACATAAATATGGAAAAATGATGGAAGGCATATATATATATGAGGGTCATCCTTTTAATTAAGGGAAAGGAGAAAGAAAGAAAGAAAAAAAAAAAAAGAAGAGAGGAAAGCATGGAGGGGGTGTTCGGCCATGGCCCTAAGAAATTAGGCCATGGAAATTGTGTTCCAAAAATTTGTTTCTTCATGCATTCCTACTAAGTTGAAGGCCCTCTTTAACATGGTATAGTCGTTGAAGCAAGAATCTTCCTCCTTGTTGCAAGTTGACAACTTTGGCTAAGTTGAGGAAATGAGGAGAAAAGGTAAGAATTTAATCTCCTATATATATGTTAAAGATGATTCATGCATGTTGAATTATATGGAAGTCAATGGAACTCATAAAATGTGATGTTGTAGGTGTGGTTGTGTGTGAAGTGTTGATCGTATGCATGAGGTATGGTGTAGGAAGAATGAATTAATTTTGTGTGTGTGTTACTTGTTGTTGTACTATATATATATAGAAAAGATGGAAGAATTCATGAAAGTATGATTGTAATTGTGGTGGCCAATATGTATTGTATTGTATAAATGCGATGAATGGGATTCTATTTAGCATTTTGATTGTTGTGTTGTTGTTGTAATGTAAAGGGATGGATGAAAATGCATGAAAATATGTAAGAAGTGGTTATGGTCGGATAAGAGGTGTTTTTGGTAAGTTAATGTAAATTGATATTATTTGATATTCTAGTGGTCGTCGTTATGAATTATGTAATGAAGATGGAAGGTTGTTGTTGAAGTTAGTATACATGAATGATGATGAAATGTATAGTTGTTGTGAATTGGAAGGTTTCGGGTAAAGTAATATGTTAATTGAGTTGTTAGAAGATTATGTGAATTGCATTGAATTGGATTGAATTGAAGTGAATTAAATTGAATTGAATTAAATATAGAAGTGTTCTTGGGATAAGCGCTAGTAATGTTGTTGGATTGGCCGAGTTGAATTCTCGGGTTTGTTGATGTTGGTTTGGGCGAGCCATATTCTCAGGACGTTGTATTTTCGGGGAGATCTTTGCGAAATTTCGGCAGAATATAAGTGAATTTATTTGAAAAGTTGAGACAAGGGAATAACAATGGATTAAATGATTGTGTGAATTCTTTTGTATGTAGATTGACAAGTTTCGATAAATAAGCATAACTAGTTGGTCGCGGCACAGGTATGTAAGGCTTACCCTTTCTTTCTTTTGGCATGTCTTAGAGCCAATGATATGTATATTCGGGTCATTCTATTCTGTGATTCCGAATCTGTTTAGGAGTCGTATGTCCCCCCCCCCCCCCAATTTAAGTATCTAATAATTCTGACAGACGAATTCTGATTTAAGCATTTTGGTATACGTATCACGATATAAACATTCGGTCTAAGCATCTGGACATAGATATTCGATGAAAATATTTGACACAAGCGTTCGACATGAGAAATTCGATACAAGAAATTTGGAATAGGTATTCTGATTTGAGTATCCTGATATAAGTATGGTATTCCTAACCTTGATATAAACATTCCGACATAAGTGTTTCGATATAAGTATTCTGATATAAATATTCTGATATAAGTATTCTGTTATGAATAATCCATTATGAACGTCTGATTATTTCATTGGGTCTTAGTTTATGTGCATTTAGTTTCTCACTACTGTGTTCGTGCATATGTTACGATTTCCTTCGCCGAGTCCCGGGCCGGTTTATATCGTGCGCATTATGACATATTCGGCAGTATGATGTGTTACGATTTTCGAGACCTCGCCATAGGGCCGGTTACCGTCTATGGTGTTATGATGTGATATGGCTTCTGATATATTCTGATGATATGATGTGTATGATGTTACGATGTGTTCGGAGCTTGTACGGAGATTTGAAATCTTTCGAGTATGATGTGTTATGGCACCGGCGTCGGGGGTGACCACGTTCCGGAAACCCATGCATGATTTTTTTATTTGCATTCCGTACATTTGCATTCCGCGCGAGTTTGATCCGTCACTTCGTATTTGTTTCCGTACTACTCGCATATCGTACATATGTCCCGTACATACGGATACGGTTATGATTTCGTACGCAAGTATACCTCGTACATTGATTTTGATCATGATTCTCGTTCTATCGTATTTCCTATTCATACTCGGTACATATTCCGTGCGACCCCCCTTTCTTCGGGGTGCGTTTCATGCCACGCGGTACACCCGGATGATCGAAGACTTTGCTAGGAGGAGTTTCGGCGGGATTCGACGAGCTCCGTTTCCTCGAGTGTCGCCGAGTCGAAGCATACGAGTTGTGATTTACGATTTGTGTTAGAGACTTTGCGAGACGAGTCGTGGGTCCGAGATACCTCGTGTCTTGAGCGGCCTGTTTGCTATGGTGGCCTGAATGGCCTATATGTTTGTACATGTATGTATGTTCGGGCGATATTACATTCGCTTTGCCTACGAATTGATCCGATATGTTTGTTATGTTTGATACGCATGGCCGCCTAAGACGATGTACGGTATCGGTTCCTTTGAAAGTCTTTATGTATGCTTCGTGATTTGATCTGGAAATTTGAAAGGAATATGTGAAATTGGAGTACGAAGGTTCGCTCGGCTCCGTATGTGGGGCCGGGTGCCCATCACACCCTGATCAAGATTAGGGTGTGACATATCGTGGCATTCCACAGTGATGTTGAGGGCTCTGTTATGAGCGGTTCCTGCTGCTTGCAAATCCTCTTTGGAGAAGCAGATCTTGTGCTCTCTGAAGCAGATCTTGTGCTCTCCGATGACATAGGCGACTAGTTCAGCTAAGTCTTCCCTACTTGTACCGGCTGGTACGTGTGCTTCGTCCAATACTCTCATGAGAGCTTGCCTGTGTGATCGAGAGCTGGCTAGCAATGAAAGCACTGATATTTGTGCTGGTGTTTTCTTCAAGTGTTCAACAATGAAGTAATCTTTTGGCTGCATGTGCCACCAGAAGTCCTCAGCTTCTCCTTCAGTTATTGTTCTCTTTTGGGTGTTTTCCTTTCTCGCAGCATTCTGAGATAACTCATCAGGAGTGTAACTTCTCCCCGAACGGATCATGCCTTGGGCCATAGTGGCTTGTCTTTGGGACTGGCTTTGCGGGAGCGACTTGTTGCGCCACCTGAGCCACCACGGGTGTTGGAGTCAAGGCTTTGAACCTTGATGTCATTATCGTGGTTTTTCGTCCTGGGAACAGAACCTTTAAATTCAGACGCTCCTGAAGTGTGAGAGAGGCTACTATATGCTCCAGGGATTCGACTGCTTTGGGGATTAACACCCAACAAGCTTCCCAGTCCTCATGCTTTTCAATCATGTGGACTCTGTTGTTTCCATGGTTGGGCAACAGATTTGTGTTCACATTGGGAGCTGCGATTTCCAAGACGATTTCTCTCTTGTCAATCAGATCTTGGATTTTGTGCTTGAGGTTTATACAGTCTTTCGTGCTATGCCCATTTCCTCCTGAATGATAGGCACAGGTCTGATTGGCCCGATAAAATCTACTTCCTGGCTGCGCTGGTTGTAGTGGAACCTTCTGAATCAAACCCGTGGCTAATAATCTTTCAAAGAGTCGAGCCCTAGGCTCGAGGAGCTTTGTGAATTCCCTTGTTGGCCTCCTTTCAAAAGCAGGATGTGGAGCATTGTATGTTGGGGGTGGCGGTTGATTTTGATAGTTTTGGGGTGGTTGATAGGCTTGTGATGGGCTATTTGGGCGATAATTCTGTTGGAGTGGTGCTTGGTAGGTGGGAGCGTACACACGGACACTAGACGGGGCTGTGTAAGCTGGTACAGTGATGGTGAAGTTGGGTTGTGTATAGTACATAAGTGTTGGATAATTTATGAGGGGAGTAGCTATGTGGGTGGATAGCGATTCTTTTGGGCTTGGATTTGGTAACAAGAAACTGAGTAAGTGGTCCCTGGGACTTGGGTGTATTTTGCTGGGAGAGGAGTGTAGTAAGAAGTTCAAATATGATTTGGGTTGGTGGAGCTTAGTGGAGGTGGGATAGTTCCTGGCGCGTATATGGGGAAGTAATCGGGCATAGGTGATCTCAGGGAAGGGAATGGAGGGAGAGGCCTTCTTTCCTCCGTCGAGGCATCCTTTCCTGTTTTTGCGGCTTCATTACTGGCTACCTTTTATTGGAGCTCCGTTACGGCAGTCAGTAACGTCGCAATCACATCTTCTTGAGAAGATACATCTTGTGGGTCTTGGGCATCTCCGTCATGGAGAGCGAGTTCTATTCCGTTATCGGGAGTACCAGTCATTTTCTCTTTGCCTTTGTCTACGAGGGATGCTAATGCGGCTTTGGATCTAGTGAAGTAGGCCAGCTTTAAGTGTTACGCTAATCGACCTCACTCTATAAGATAAGAATAACTTAACGGTAGACAAAGTTATTTACTAGTCGTAAAATATAAAACAAGGTATCACAAATTGATATTTAAAGCGCATATAGCACATAAAGTAATATATTAAGCTTGAACACCTTTGATCCTCTGTCTTAAAGGCTCGGATGTTTGAGCGCTTTTGATGTTTGGGTGGATCTTAGTCTAATGGGCTTTATGGCTGACTTACCCTGGCAAACCCTTCCTTGTTATAGAAGTTAAACAAACGGGAGAGGGAAATTATAATTTATATTATGTAGGGGCCCAGTCTTACGTAGACTGCCCACGTATCCCCAGGGGAAATCAGGCCCTATCATAGTTCATTTTACAAAAGAAGGATATATATATATATATATATATATCCACAATAGCCTTTAAACTAAACCTACCTAAAGACATCCCCAGACTAAGCCTGGCTAGGGCTTCCCTTGTATCCCTCCATAGGGATGCCAGGTTGGCGCAGATCCTTACAATATTGATGGGGAGGGGGTAACTTTTAATGTGCAAAAATGGGGACACCTATTATCTACCCAAAAATACAGTTCTGCAAGTCGCTGTCCTTACGAACTCGCTGTCTCTTATTTTCTTACATTATGGTGGTAAGATGACCAAGATCTCTCCGGTGCTAATCTTATGCTCCAGTTCGAGCTTGAAGGCGTAGCACTCTTCTATGTCATGCCCCGTAGCTCCTGTATGATACAAGCAAAACTTGTTCCTGTTAGTCCTTAATGGTGTGGTCTCGTGGGCAGGTTCCATGGGTCTAACCTTCCTTAGACTAGCCAGAGTCGAGAATATGCGGGCGTATGATTCCTCGAAGATTGTGAAATCATATCGCCAGATCTGAGTAGTAGTGGTGACTCCTTCTCCAGGGATGATAGGATCATGGACTAGTAGGGTGTGTGGCCCCCACAGAGTCCTGATGATCCTATCATCAATCAGACTGTAAATTCTTCTTCTCAACCCTCGACACTCATTCAGAGCATGGCCGGCCTGGTTGCGGTGAAAAGGACATCTTTTACATGCATACACTAACTCGGGCGGTGGCAACCTAACCCTGGTGGTGCAAGGCACTCCTGTGGCGACCATCCTTTCGTACACCTCCTTACAGGTAACAGGCCGTGGGGCTACTCTGAATGAGAGGAATGAGCTTTGAAGGCGATTCCCCACCAAGTAGGTTCAGAGAGGCCTACCCTTTAAAAATTCTCAGATGCCATGGTGGAGGTGGCAGGCACCATTGTGGGCGATGGTGCATAAAAGTCGGACCCTTCGTTGGTCGAGACATAGTAGTCAGATTCTTCATTTGACTTATTTTCAAACTCTGTGAACTCAGGGAACATCTCGAATGGTTCTTCGCCCCCCCCCCCCCCCCCCCCCCTCCCAACCTCTATGTTGACGGGCTCTGATTCCTTCCTCTTCATATTTTGAGGATTTTCCTCTTCTTCTCTCGGTTCTTCCTCTTCAACTGGTTCAGAGACTTCTTGTTGAGGCTCTGACTCCTCTTGTGGGTCTGTCACCCAATAATCTGATCCAGCTCTTTGGCTTTCCTCCCTTCCTCCTGGAGTCCCTTCTCTTGGAGTTATGGGCCTCCTCCCTAGAGGTATATAGTTTAGCACTAGCTCCTTTACTTCTTCTGGGACGTTCTCGTAGTACTATTCTCGGGGTATGCCCTTGGGTGGGTCCCCAACCATCTCCAACAGTCGGTCCACTTCTTCAATTTTCCTCCCTATCTCTTGGAGGTGCTTCTCTATTTATAGCACTTTGTCTCTTAAAATTTTCACTATCTCTCCTAGAGTCTGTGTCTCTTGTTCTCCTTGGTTTGCCATGGCAAGTCAACTTTTTAATGGAGATGAATTTGGGTGAGTTTTATGCTTTTGGTTTTCCTTTTGACATGCAGTTTTTAGATCATCGGATCAAAATGTATTCAAGCCCTAATATATGATAACACACATAGCAGGTAGGCATGTGAAACACGTAGCAAGCATTCATGTAATTTTGGCATATATTTATACTACTCGCGTTCCTGAATCCTTTTTGAGTTAAGGCTATCCTAATCGGTTGAAGCATGCAAGTGCTATTTGTGATGTGAACCATTGCCTCGAAAAAATCATATAATAATAATAATAATAATAATAATAATAATAATAATAAAGTATCTTACTGAAGGGATTACAAAGATGATGGGGGCAAAGGGGGA
>NW_026726038.1:0-46971 GCF_029784015.1 Lycium ferocissimum
CCTCCCTCTTTTAGTATAGTATATATATATTATTTTGGATGGGCCGAAGGGCTTACGTTTTAAAAAAGCAAATGTTTTTTAAGGGATTCCAGTTTACATGATTATGAGCTTATAGTATGAATAATAAAGCAAGATAAGCGGTAAGTGGCAGGGTGTTCGGTGGTTATCCCCGGATACCCGTCGCGGCCCGTAGCTCGGGTCGTGACATAATGTAACACTTCTTAACCCCTTGCTTTTTTTTTTTTTTTTTTGATCCACTTTATCTTTAATGTTACACAAACTTCCTTATCAATACGTTCATATTCATCGCAATTCTTCTCCTCCGTACTCTCGCCTTAATCATACTATTACCTCTTTTACTATAAGCTCGTCATCGTTCATGTCACACCCTTAATCCGATAGGGCGTGATGGGCACCCGACCCTGACCTAGGGCCGAGCGAACATGGAACTCTCATAATACTCATAGCCATCTTTGGGCCCACAAAACATAACATAAGCACGGGGTGAAAATTTTTCGAAAACATACACGCCCTTCATCTCTTCAAAATCAAACAAAATCCGTAGTCACAACAAATACGCCAATATAATGCATAATAATATATACCGGCTACATAGCCGATTACAAACGACATATCACGCACACGACAACGTTCGCAAAGTCCCCTACCAACATCTCGGATACCACGCGCACTCGGACTCTATGCGGACTGGGAGGAAATGGAGCTCGCCAGTCCCGCCGGAACGTCTCCCCGCTAACATCATCTACTCATGTTTGTGGGTACCGCGTGGCATGAAAGCGACCCAGAAGAAAAGGGGTGGGACGGAATATGACCGGTATGCAAAGCGACAGAAGGTGAAACGCAGTCATAATCAAAGTAAAGTGCACCGAACGCGAGCATAATAAGCCGAATACCAAGGTACTTACATGCTGCCTCCAAATCATACATAAGCGGTACGAGAAGACAAATAGAAAAATCGAATGTCAAAATGCTTTGCTTTTTTTTTTTTTGAAAACATTTACTTCATATGCGCGGAAACTCAAACATACCACGTGAGTGACATTAACCGATTGCGTGGAACGTACGGCCCAATCTTATAACATAACAATCATAAGCGTACGTCATATTATCACCCATCATATCACATGTCATATTGTATCATCGGATCATCATATACTATATTATCAAATTATACAGCATATCACATACCACATATACACATATACGCGATTCAAATATCCGGCGGTCAATATCACACATACACACATATACACATATACACATACCGCGGCCAAGAATCCAACGGTCATGTCACGGCCGCGGTCAAGTATCCGACGTACACACACACACATACACATGCCGCGGCCAAGAATCCGACGGTCGCATATGTCACAGCCTACTCGTCAAGTATCCAAAGGACAATATCACACATACGTACGCGGCCAAGAATCCGGCGGTCATGTCACGGCCGCCATGTCAAGTATCCGTCGGACAATATCACACCTTTGACCGGGACTCGACCGAAAAATGTAACAACAAAATGCACGAGCGAATCAAAAGTAACCAAATACGGTTTAAAACATTTTCAAAGACTTAATAGGTTAATCAAACGAACCATCATTTGTAAGCCAAACAAAATAGTCAAATCGATTTCCTCCGAATATCACTCGGGAATATATCAAACCGAACTTCCGAAACCATATTCACGTATCAAAGTCATAAGCATAAAAATCCTTATTTCAAACTCAACAAGATAAATAAGTAATCATACTCGGGTCGGGAAGATAGGCCGATTGGATTCTTTCGAAAATAGGTCATTAGAACCAACATAGAAGGTCGCGGGACCCACGGACGGCGTCAACCCTAATGCGGGCTCCGCCTATGAAAATTTAAGTCATTACTCGTCAAAAATTTCCTGCAGAAAGTATCAAAGCGATCCGAGCCCTTCCTTAAAAGTTACGGCGTTCGTAGTTTCGAAATCGTTTTACAACAAATCTCTTTTGGAAACAAAACTCGCCTTTTGCAACCTTGAAAATTTAATCATACAAAAGTCATAAGGATCATAACTCGTACGCATTAAGGATACGAATATCAAGAAACAAATAAGAATCGTTTACACAACATTTCAAACTCAATCATATCATAAACATACGAACCATAGCGACCATGCTAAAGATACCAACATCAAAAGTAAATACGAATCACAAAACATAATAAACTTAAGAATGGAGTTGCCTCGAGGCACAAATCGTGTCATACCTTAATCCCGTCCAAGACATGCCAAAAGAAAAGAAGGGTAAGCTTCACATACCTTTTCCGCTGCTTACGCCTCTCAAATTCAAATCCTGCTTCGCCCAAAATCTACAAATGGTCATGTTTACCAATTGTCAATAGTAAGACTTTTAGAATTCAAATCTTTAATTCACTATTTGTCTACGTAAATTTGGGCAGCATCTTCCTCAAATTCGCCGCCCCGAGAATTCAACTCGGCTCGGACAACAACCATACCAACAACAATGCTAACAACATCAACATCTAATACAAAACACATTCACATAACTAGTCTTCTTTTCTTCATAGTTGTCACAACTTCTACCCAACTTCGTACTTTCAACTAATATCAACATTTTCCATATCCATTAAGTAATTCAAAATTATTCAAACATATTTCAATAATATTCCAACAATATTCACGAATTCAAGTATTCCCGCCAAATGCCATATTCCATCCGAAACTTCTACAAATGCGACAAAACTACTAAATCGCACTATTTTCCTCCAAATTTATTAATGACAACAATAATTCTCATTTTTGGAATCTTACTTCCACAATTACATAAAATCTTTATTAAAATCACATAATTTCCCATAACAACCCACAACCATTTTCTTACCTAACTGATTCATTAAACCTTTATTTACATCACAAACACCACAACAACACAACTAACAAACTAAATGGAATTTAATTCATCTCCTCCCTTCATCACCATGGCACACGGCCATGTACACTACACACACACATACACGGCTATGCACACACACATCACAACTCCATAATCCTCATCTAATTTCAATCCTTATAACATATATACTTATTCCATAACATAAAAACATAGAAATCTTACCTTTTCTCAATTCTTCCACTTGCCACAAAAGGTAGTTTCTTGCCAAAATAATTATATCATCTTGAAGAGGACCTTGAACTTAATAGGAATTCAAGTAGAGACAAGTTTTTGAATCAAAGTTGAAGGCTCCAAGATTTTTTTTTTCTTCTTGCTCTTGGCCGAATGGCCTATGTTGAGCTCTCCAAGTTTTCTTTTTCTTGAAGCTTCTTGAAATGGCATGAAATATTAATGCCCCTCTTTTTTTTTAAATACTTGGATTAAAATCCCCCATGGTCTTGGGCCATCTACCATGGCCGGCCACTTCATGGGCCCTTTCCCCCTTTTTTTTTTCAAGCGCAATTATTTGTGGCTAGTTTTCGTAATTCATGAAACCATTTTCCCAATTTTCAATTTTGCCCTTAGCCTCCCTCGACATTTTTCGCATCAATACTTCCCATGACCAACTTACATGTTAAATAAGAATCAAATATGGTCTTATCTCTTAAAAGCCACAATTATTTCAAATTTCCCGATTGTACAAAAATACGGGGTATAACATCCTCCCCCCCTTTAGAACATTCGTTCTCGAATGTTCAACGGATCTCATGGGGTGATATGATACTCCTCGAGAGATACCTTCATACGGTTATCCTTTTTCTCTCCATACTCATTCTTGTTAAGTTCACATAATATATTCCCCCCCCTTTTTAAGGGGCTCCTAACATGCCAACCGTATCCGAGTATCCTTTACTCGATTGAGGCCTTCGACCGTAGTGCCGATCTTTGGGACACACGTGTCCACTAATACATCCACGACGAGATTTCATACGTGATTCATATATATATATAATTATTATCAACTAGCCCACAAAATATTTCCAAACGTCGTTCAAGCCTATCTTAATTCCAAAGTAGCGCGTACTTCTGTCTCTTCTCTAATCTACTTTGTCGCGTGCTAGGTGGCTCCTTTTATAGTCTCCAACCATCTTGTACATTCTAATTTCTCATTGTCTCTTGGATCAACATTTGTGAAAATTTTGACATACTTCCCAGGGGGTCACCCATCATGAAATTGCTTCCACCTGAGCACGCTTAACCCCAAAACTTTGGTGGGATTTGGTGCCTTAATCTTTGATATAATCGCGTCCACTTCCTCGTATAACCTTTACTACATAATACGGAACGAGTCAAAGTTTCACGAGATTCTAGACATATTCATAACACGTCCTTTCTTGTACAATTACTATTTTACCCTGTTCGATCTTCAGTGGTCACCCTTGCACATTCTTGTTATTCGAAATCTGTACACCGCAAATGCCAACAATACCTTACAGGGCATATGGTTGCATATCACTTTCTAGCCATCCAGAACTGCCGGTCTCAGGTGACAGAGCAAATATTTCCAGACTTGCCCTTGTGACTTTTCCGTATCGTTACTTGCTTCCTTCCGTCGTATGTAAGGCTTACATAGGGAATTTCATTTTCCTATGATTTGGCTCTATCGTACGATCTGAGACAGAAAGAAGGTCAACAATCCCTAGATGCCCCGTAGCCTCCTGTTTATAAATGTGGCGCGCAACACACCATAAACAAGACTACTCGGACACGACTTTGCGAGACAACCCCTAGGACGAGCGCTCTTGTGCAATTTGACACACCCTTAATCCGATGGGCGTGATGGGCACCCGACCCTTACCTAGGGCCGAGCGAACCCGCGAGACTCTCATAATACTCCCAACCATACGGGCCCACAAAACATAACATAAGCACGGGGTGAAAATTTTTCGGAAAACATACACGCCTTTCGTCTCTTCAAATCAAACAAAATCAGTAGTCACAACAAATCGCCAATATAATGCATAATAATATGTCGGCCTACATAGCGATTACAAAACGACATATCACGCACACGACACTATACGCAAAGTCTCTACCAACATCTCGTGATAATACACAAACGCACTCGGACTCGGCGACTGAGTGAAACGGAAAGCTCGCTAATCCCGGCGAACGTCTCCACCTAACATCATCTACTCATCCGTGGGTACTGCGCGGCATGTAAACGTGCCCCCGAAGAAAGGGGGTCGGTACGGAATATGTCCGAGTATGCAAAGCGAAGTACATAAAACGGTCATAATCAAAGTAAAGTGCACCTCTAACGCGAGCATAATAAGCCGAATACCAAGGTACTATCCGCCCTCCAAATCATACATAAGCGGTACGGAAGACAAATAGAAAAAATCGAATGTCAAAAAATGCTTTGCTTTTTTTTTGAAAAAACATTTACGCCGTATATGCGGAAACTCAAACATACCATGAGGTCACATTAACCAATTACCGATAGACGTACGGCTAATCCCTATATAACATAATAATCATAAACGTACGTCATATTATCACCCATCATATCATATGTCATATTTTATCATCAGATCATCACATATCATATTATCAAATTATCCATATCACATACCACATATATATACGTATCATGGTTAAACATCCGGTCAACACACATACACACATATACACATACTGCGCTAAGAATCCGGGTTATCATATCACAACATGGTCAAGTATCAGCGGACAATATCACATATACACATGCCGCGGCCAAGAATCCGGCGGTCGTATACTCCGTTATAATTCGTATTTCGTGCGTTCGGATATTAAGGGACAATGGTGAGAAGTTAAGGACAAGACTATGTTCAAATAATTTTAGTGCGAGTTGTTAGGAATATTATTTATGAACATTGGAGGTATGGAAATATTGGAGCTAAGGGTAAAAGCAAAAATTTGTAAAGTGGCATCATGGGAATAATGTGGAAAGGGGTGGGGTGACGGTAACTTCACACAAAAAGTTAAGAAAATTTTAAAAAAGGGCCAAAGCTGCATGAAGACAAAGGGTCTGTCTTTATTAATTTTCAAGAAAATTCTGTAGGGGCCATGTGACATGCATGTGGTGTGTGGCCCTAGCCCACTTGGATGAAATATGTATATGTATATATATATGACATATTAGTCATAATTTCCATATAAACTCTAGAGCCTTGGAGAGAAAGAAAAGAAAGAAAAAAGAACTTGGAGAGAAAGCCAAGACCCATCTCGGCCATGGCTAGGAAAAATTGGCTCCATGGAATTGATGAAGAAAAAATATTTTCTTCTTGAATTCCAACTAATTTGAAGGCCCTAATTAACATGGAGTTGGTGGAGAAATTCAATCATTCATTTGTGCAATACATGCCCTAGCCAAATGAAGAAACAAGTGGAGAAAGGTATGCGTTTAACCTCCTCTTACATGTCTTAGGAATGATTGTGAGTATTGTAGAAAGTAGAAATGGATGAAGTTCATGAAACATAAATATGGAGGTTGTGGCCGTGTGTGTTTGTTGTGGTGTGGGAAGATTGAATTAGTTTTATGTAGTATGTTGCTTGTTGTTGTAGTGTATAGAAAAAGATAAAAATTCATGGAAATATGTGTGTAGTGTTGTAGTCGTGCATGTAGAGGCTTGGCCGAATATATGTTGTGTTGTGTAGATGTGGTGAATTGACTTCTATTCAATATTTTGGTTATTGTCGTTATAGATTCTATAATGTAAAACGAGGATTTAATGGTTGGAAATAAAGTTGTGATTGTTATGGATCATGGAAAAGGTTAGTGTAACATTGGTATGGTTTCTTATGTTGGTAGGAATGATATTGCCAATATGTTGATTATGAATATAATACATGAACGTGAAAGTGAAGTATGTGTTGGAAGATTGTAAGATTAGGGTTGTTGGAATTGAATTGAATTGAATTGAATATAAATGGAATGTTGTTGGCAAGATTGTTGGTATTGTTGATTAGTGATTTTGGCCGAGTTCCATTCTCGGGTTATTCATTGCATATTGGCGAGTTAGATTCTCGGGGATGGCGCATTTACAGGGGAAATGCAGCCGAAATTTCTGTAGACAAATGAGAATTCAAGATTGGGTTCTTAAAAGCTCTAATTAATGTTTGGTAAATGTGACCAAATGTAGATTTTGGAGAAGTTGGAACTTGAATTTGGAGGAGCGTAAGAAGCGGAAAAAGGTATGTAAGGTTTCACTCTTCCTTCTTTGGCATGTATGTAAGGTTTCACTCTTCCTTCTTCGGCATGTCTTAGACATAATAGGCTTGAATACGCGCCTCGGGGATGATTCCATTCCTAGAAATCCGAACTTGAATTTGACCCTTTTTCATTCAATAGAATTGAATTAAGGTTGGGTGTGTTTTATTGAAACAATGGTTTAAACATCTCTAACTTGCCCAAATGGAACCGAGTGACCCTTAGGCCTTCATAAGTGACTCCATGAAGCTTAACGTACGTAAATTGTGTACGCCGCCTCATTTGACCCGAGGTGGGCCCGCTATTCCCTAATTTCCTCCTATGGCTCCATTTGTCTTATTTCCGTACTACGATTAAAGGAAACCTTTGGTTATCATTCCGACTACTAAATAATAGTTGTTTTAACTCGGTCCATTGATTCCAAGGCTTGATTTTCTTCCTAAAGGTTCATAAATGTTTTCCAAAATATTCATTCTTCTCCAAATCCCGCTTTACAAATTTTTGAAAGTCTTTATGACTAAAACAATGACCATGATTCTATGATGACAATGAAGATGTCAGATATGAGAAAATGACTATGACACGACATGACATGACATGATATGACACGACATAATATGATATGAGATGATATGATACGATATGATATGACGCGACATGATATGATATGATATGTTCTACGTTCTCTTAATGTTATCCTCCGTTGGTAGTCTCGCCTTATAATTATTGTTCCTTCAAGGTGAGACAAAGCGACCATGATTACTCCATAATGCGATCGGAGGTTTCCGACCTTACGTCACTCCGATGAATACATGACTTTCTTTGGGCTCTCATGCATGCCATACCTGTATATGTACATGGGTTGGGGGGATGGGATACATGTATATGTGGGGAATGGGAAGGGAAACATGTTTCATTGCCACCTGGTCAGCTGGCTTATCATCCCGGACGCGGGATGCCCGGACGCGGGATTTATGGGTGAGCCGGAGTATTTCGGCGCTATGTGGGCGAGCCGACTTGTTCGGCGCTATGATACCATATGACCAGACAAGCATGCATGGCATCCGCCCCCAGGGGCACTCATATGCACAGTCGCACTTTACATGATAATATTCCTATGTACAAAGTTACGCCTTTTACACATGACATGTTCCATATGCACAAACCTTACTCCCTTATACATGATATGCCTCATATGTACGGATACTTTCTCACATGATATGCTCGCATCTCCATACTGTTGTTGCACATGATTACGTCTCTTTCTATGTTACCATCCATGCCTTACATACTCAGTACATTGCTCGTACTGACCCCTCTTCTTCGGGGGCTGCGTTTCATGCCGCGCAGGTGAACCCAGACAAGCTGAAGCTAGCATAGAAGATGTCCAGCGGGGTTGGTAGGCTCCACTTGTCCTGGAGTGCTGCCGAGTCAGAGCATATGTGCCATGACGTTTTGTTCGGAGTTAGAGACTTTGCGTACGCAGTTCGTGGGTATTGGGTTGACGATTCTGTAAGCGGCTCCAACAGCCGATATGTTATCACGTCTCGTGTTACAAGTCTTATATGATGTCAGATTTTATTTGGAAAAAAAAAATTCTATGTATTCATTTCTAACTGATTCATAAGTTCATATGTGTAATAAGAGTTAGCGGGTTCGCTCGGCTCCGAATATGGAGTCGGGTGCCCATCACACCCTAGTAAAGTCGGGTTGTGACAATGTCACAGCCCGCGGTCAAGTATCCAGCGGACAATATCACACATACACATGCCGCGGCCAAGAATCCAGCGGTCATGTCACAGCCCGCGGTCAAGTATCCAAATGGACAATATCACACATACCGGCCGGACTCGCAAAAATGTAACAACAAAATGCACGAGCGTAATCACAAGTAACCAAATACAGTTTAAAACATTTTCAAAGACTTAATAGGTTAATCAAACGAACCATCATTTGTAAGCCAAAATAGTAGTCAAATCGTATTTCCTCCCGAATATCACTCGGAATATATCAAACCGAACTTCCGAAACCATATTCACGTATCAAAGTCATAAGCATAAAAATCCTTATTTCAAACTCAACAGATAAATAAGTAATCATACTCGGGGGTCGGAAGATAGTCAGATTGGATTCTTTCGAAAATAGGTCATTTGAACCAACATAGAAGGTCGCGGGACCCACGGACGAGCGTCAACCTAATCCGGGCCCGCCTATGAAACTTTAAGTCATTACTCGTCATAAAGTCATTTGCGAAAGTATCAAAGCGATCCGAGCCCTTCCTTAAAAGTTACGGGCGTTCGTAGTTTCGAAATCGTTTAAGAACAAATCTCTTTTGGAAACAAAACTCTTTTGCAACCTTGAAAATTTAATCATACAAAAGTCATAAGGATCATAACTCGACCGCATTAAGGATACGAATATCAAGAAATAAATAAGAATCGTTTACACAACATTTCAAACTCAATCATATCATAAACATACGAACCATAGCCTGACCATGCTAAAGATACCAACATCAAAAGTAAATACGAATCACAAACATACTCGAAACTTAAGAATGGAGTTACCCCGAGGCACAAATCGTGTCATACCTTAATCCCGTCTAAGACATGCCAAAAGAAAAGAAGGGTAAGCTTCACATACCTTTTCCGCTGCTTACGCCTCTCCAAATTCAAATCCCGTTTCGCCCAAAATCTACAAATGGTCATGTTTACCAATTGTCAATAGTAAGACTTTTAGAATTCAAATCTTTAATTCACTATTTGTCTACAGAAATTTGGGCAGCATCTCCCCTGTAAATTCGCCGCCCCGAGAATTCAACTCGGCTCAGATTACCAACAACCATACCAACAACAATGCTAACAACATCAACATCTAATACAAAACACATTCGTACATAACTAGTCTTCTTTTCTTCATAGTGTCACAACTTCTACTCCAACTTCATACTTTCAACTAATATCAACATTTTCCATATCCATTAAGTAATTCAAAATTATTCAAACATATTTCAATAATATTCCAACAATATTCACGAATTCAAGTATTCCCGCCAAATGCCATATTCCATCCGAAACTTCTACAAATGCGACAAAACTACTAAATCGCACTATTTTCCTCCAAATTTATTAATGACAACAATAATTCTCATTTTTGAATCTTACTTCCACAATTACATAAAATCTTTATTAAAATCACATAATTTCCCATAACAACCCACAACCATTTTCAACACCAACTTGATTCATTAAACCTTTATTTACATCACAAACACCACAACAACACAACTAACAAACTAAATGGAATTTAATTCATCTCCTCCCTTCATCACCATGGCACACGGCCATGTACACACCCACACACATACACGGCTATGCACACACACATCACAACTCCATAATCCTCATCTAATTTCAATCCTTATAACATATATACTTATTCCATAACATAAAAACATAGAAATCTTACCTTTTCTCAATTCTTCCACTTGCCACAAAAGGTAGTTTCTTGCCAAAATAATTATATCATCTTGAAGAGGACCTTGAACTTAATAGGAATTCAAGTAGAGACAAGTTTTTGAATCAAAGTTGAAGGCTCCAAGATTTTTTTTTTTTCTTCTTGCTCTTGGCCGAATGGCCTATGTTGAGCTCTCCAAGTTTTCTTTTTCTTGAAGCTTCTTGAAATGGCATGAAATATTAATGCCCCCTTTTTTTTTAAATACTTGGATTAAAATCCCCATGGGCTTGGGCCATCTACCATGGCCGGCCACTTCATGGGCCCTTTCCCCTTTAATTTTTTTTTTTCAAGCCCAATTATTTGTGGCTAGTTTTCGTAATTCATGAAACCATTTTCCCAATTTCCAATTTTGCCCTTAGCCTCCCTCGACATTTTTCGCATCAATACTTCCCATGACCAACTTACATGTTAAATAAGAATCAAATATGGCCTTATCTCTTAAAAGCCACAATTATTTCAAATTTCCCGATTGTACAAAAATACGGGTATCATCATTCGTACCACCGTTTATCAATTCAATCGCACCTTAAATAAATCTCTCGTTAAGATTCGCGTCTTCTCTAAATCATCCCTTAGTGTCATAAACCCTTTTCAATTTCTCCGTACCATATCAACATCGACCTTATAATTGTTATTATCCCCGATTCAATAATTAGCTTCTTTCTCGGTGTCGGCCGTACTCGTAGCTTAGTCAATCAATTTTTTTTCCATTACTGTTGGCACGACCTTCCAAGACATATTACAAATCTATATCTCATTTTCACTTTATTTCTGGGAAAATTTCGGCAGTCTCTCGAATCGTGACTATCTCAAAACCTGTACACAGGAAATACCAACAATGCCTCACAGGCCAGCATATATATATATATATATCGCATCATATCACGGCCTCACAGGGCTCCCAACATCATCTTGGAATGATAAAAATAATAAACATACCTTGTATGCCCAACTCAATCAGCACCTGTCACACTTTCTTGTTTACTTTCCCTTTTTGATCTCAACTTGTATTTCAATCGTACTTTAATATCTTACCTGACATATGCCTTGCATACCTTTTCTTACCTGCGTACTTCGTAACTTCCAACATCGTTAATCGCTTTCTTCTGTCGATACCTTTCTCCTGCTGCAATCAAAAGTTAGCGGAAGAAATCTCATTTCCTATGACTTGGCTCTACGGCACGATCTAAGATGTCAAAGAAGAGTAGCCATCCTAGATTCCCCGTAGCCTCCTGTTTATAAATGTGGCGCGCTTCACACCATAAACAGGACTCTACTGGACACGACTTTGCAGACAACCCCTAGGACGAACCGCTCTGATACCAATTTGTCACACCCTAATTTCTGTTAGGGCGTGATGGGCACCCGACCCTTATTTAGGGCCGAACGAACCCGCTGACTCACATAATACTCATAATCGATCGGACCTTTTAAATCATAAATACGTATACACAATGAAAGTTCTTCGGAAATAAACATGCTTTTTATCCTTTCAGATCAAATAAATTCTGTAACGTATAGAAGCATATAGAACTTGTAATACAATGCATAATGACACATCGGCTTACATAGCCGCTTACATAACCGACATCCTATACCCACGACACTGTCTGCAAAGTCTCTAATACGGAACATGAATCCATATCATAATGCTCAGACTCGGCAGCACTCCGGAGAAAATGGAGCTCGCCAATCCCGCTGGAACATCTCCTGCTAATATCATCAACTCATCTGGGTGTACCGCGCACGAAACGCACAAAGGAAGGGGGTCAGTACGGAATATGTACTGAGTATGTAAACCATGAAATACAATAAGCGGGATCATACTGAAGTACTGAGTACAGAAACTCATAAAACTTGCCTTTGAAAACGTTTATCATGCATATCAAATCATATAATCATCATGTAAACATATAGCGTGTCCCGGCCCTCTAGTGAGGGACTCGGTGTGTAAAATCATCATATACATATTCATATAACGTGCCCCGGCCCTTTAACAAGGGACGCGGTAAGTAAAATCATGTCATCATCATGTATGCATGCATGTACATATATATAAATATACCGTACCCGGCCCTCTAGTGAGGGACTCGGTGAATAGCGTGTCCCGGCCCCGCTAGCAAGGGACTCGGTATGCCATCCTGGCCGCCATCCCCATATCATCACATCATCATATACATATATATATATATATATATATATATATATATATATATATATATATAGCGTATCCCGGCCCTCTAGTGAGGGACTCGTGAATAATGCAAAGGAGTTGCACGAATGCGTGTCCCGGCCCGGTCTAGAATATGAAAGACATATTGAGCTGAACGCACGGAGAGTAGTGAGAAACCATATGCACATAAATCATCATAACAGACTCAATGGATAAGCGAGTAGTCGACGCTCGAGAGCTAAAACCATAATCATGTTAGGTTCTTTTCAAAAAGAAGATCGTATCAAATCCGTTCTAAATATTTTGTCATTAAAACTGCATCAAAATAAATTTAAGGGATCGCAAGCACATATCAAGTCAATCCGAGCCCGTTCGTAAAAGTCACGGGCCTTACCTATCATGGAACCTCATGCGAACATATCGAAGCGATCCGAGCCTTTCGGTGAAAGTTACGGACGTTCGTAGTTTCGGAGTTGTTTAGGAACAAAACCCTTTTGAAAACAAACTCTTATGCAATCTTTGAAATCCATTCATGCGAAAAACATAAAGACCATAATTTGACTACATTAAGAATATGAATATCAAGTAACAAATATGGATCATAAACATGCTTGGACCGCAAGAGTAGAATTACCTCGGGGTACGTGTCATAACTTACTTTTCACTAAGACATGCCAAAGAAAGAACGGTGAAGCTTACATACCTTAGCCGCTTCCTAAGCTAATCTGAACTTGCGTCTCGACTTCTCACGATCTACAATAATGTCATTAGGTACCAACCATTAGCCATAACACTTAAGAATCCAATTCCGAATTAACACTTTGCCTACAAAAATTTCGGCAGCATTTCCCCTATAACTTCAACATCCCCGAGAATTCAACTCGGCCAAATCAACAACAACCAAGCCAACAACCATACTAACAATATCCATAAGTGATTCAAAACACATTCTAACATTAACGATTCCTTTCTATGCAATTCGGCAACATTTCACTTATATTCAAATAAACTACATACGATCAATTCAATCTCAACGCTCACATATTCACTTTCTAATCCGCAACCATTCAAACAAGATTTAAGTACATTCCAAGCAGTCCATACAACATTCAAATAGCCCGGCCAATATGCATTACCACCCGAAACTTTCCAAATCCTATAAGAACAACGTCAACACGTTTCTTTCTTCCGAATTCATAAACTACGTCAACAATTCCATACGTCTACAACATCATTTTCATTGAACAAGAAACCACATTATAATAATGTCATCTTCCAAATCAGCCCACACAATGATCACTTCGACTTGGATCATTAAGCCTTCATTTTACATCATAGAATCCACAACAAACAACAACTAAAATGTCAAGTAACTTAATTCATCATTCTTACTCAACACAATATATATACACGGCCACAACTTCTATTCCATAACTTCATGAATTTCATCCGTTTCAACATCGTACAACACACACAACCATCCATAAAACATGTAGGAAAGATTAAACCTCACCTTTTCCCTCCAATTTCTTCACTCGGCTAGGAGGTTGTTTTTCTAAAACGAATGCTTTGCTCGCTTCACCAACCACTCCACGCTGTAGGGGACCTTCCAATTAGTAGAAAAGCTTGAAGAAAATGATTTTTCATGGTCAACTAAATAGGGCAGTTCGGCCAGCCCCTTTGGCCGTTTGCTTCCTCTCTCTTTTCCTTCAAGTTTCTTGAAATTTCTAGGATGAGGAATGAAAAATATATCTTGCATGGTCATCACTTATATATATATATATATATATATATATATATATTTGTATAGCACATGGCTGGTCATGTGATCTTCTTGGCCGTTTTTCCCCTTCTTTTTTTTTTTTCAATTTTTCTCAAATTTTCTAGAAATTTCCAAGAGATGAAAATAATAAAGATGACTTAATAAGTCATCTAATACTACACATATTATTCATACATGTGGCCTATGGCCCACAAGTCATGTGCATGGCCACATGGTTATTTTTTTCATGAATTAAAATTTTCAAAACTTCACTTTTGGCCCCAAATTTTCATGAAATGTCTAACTTTCCATAATTCACTTTTAACCCCAAATTCCTTAATATTTCCATCCAACAAAATTCATAAGCAACTTATGTCTTAAAACAAAGTCGGAAAAATGGCCTCGTCTTTAACTTGTCGCAACTAACTTAAAATATTCCGACATACAAAATGCGAGATATAACAACACCCATCCGCGGGCCCCGCGACTTTTCTATGTTTGTTCTTAATGACCTTCGGGAAAGACTTAGTACTACTTTCATCTTAACTCCCGAGTATGGATTTCTTACTTATTTAGTGAGTTATGATTATGATTTTATGCATATAGTTACTCACGACTCCGCTCGTGCTTATGGTTGTTACCTCGTTCACCGGATCCCGGGCCGGTTATATTTCGTGCGCATTATGATATATTCCGGTGTGATGCTGTGTTACGGTTCGCCGAGCTCCTCCTCGCAGGGCCGGGGTTCCGTTTATACTTGGTGTTATGCTATGCTATGGCGTTATGGTGTGTTACGGGATATGTCGGTTTACGGAGATATGAAATCCTCGGTGTGACGTCGTGGTATGGCGCAATCGACAGGCGGGCGACCATCATTCTAAGAGCCTATGCATGATTTATATTTTAACTAAATATTTTGGCATTTTGCATATCAAATCTATTTTCTGTATTTTGTTATTATGATTCTGTATTTCTGCTTTACATACTCGCACATATTCCGCATCGACCCCTTTCTTCGGGGGTCGCGTGTCATGCCCGCAGTACGTACGCTCGGGCCTTGGTGATCCACCCGCCTAGGACACCTATTCTCGCTTCGGGAGTGCTCCTTCGTCCGAACCTATATTTTGGTATATATACTTTTTTGATGCATATGTATATATTTATTCAGCGGTACGACGGGGCCCTGTCCCGTCATATGATTTCGTTACTCTGTTTAGAGGTCTGTGGACATGTTTGTGGGTATGGCTATATCTGTACAGCTATGTGTGTGTGCTATATGTATTGGGCGGTCCACCCGCCATGGTAGCCTAGTCGGCTTGCCTTTGTGCATATTTCGAGATTCTGTACATTATGATGTACCTAGCTTCGCTTATGTTACATATGTTGACTATTTTGTGATAATCTGAGGCTATATGTGATTATGTATAATTATGCGAGTTAGTATGCTAATTCTGAGTGTCTAGTGCGTACGAGTGTCCGATTCGGACGCTAGTCACGGCCTACGGGGTTGGGTCGTGACATATGATGTGTCCGGTTCGCCGAGCTCCTTTGTTATTGGGCCGGGTACCGTGTATATTTGGTGTTATGATGTGTCCGGTTCGCCGAGCTCCTCCGTTATTGGGCCGGGTACCGTGTATATGTGATATTGACCGCTGGATTTTTGACCGCGGTATGTCGGGTTTTCGGAGATATGAAATCTTCTGGAGTATGATGTGTTATGGCGCCATTGACGGGCGGGCGACCATATTTTCTAAGCCCCTTGCATGATTTGTACTTTCAAAAATGAACATTTTGGTATTTTGGATATTACACTTGTTTTCTGTACTTCTGTTTCGATTATGACTCAGATTTGTTTACTGTATCTTCTGCTTTGCATACTCAGTACATATTCCGTACTGACCCCCTGTCTTCGGGGGCTGCGTTTCATGCCCACAGGTACAGACGTACAGTTCGGTGATCCGCCAGTCTAGGACACCTATTCTGCTGTTAGAGAGCTCCCTTTATTCCGGAGCCCACATTTTGGTATATATTCGTTCGTTGCATATGTATTCATTTGTTCAGGGGTACGGCGGGGCCCTGTCCCGTCATATGATTCTGTTGTTCAGTTTAGAGGTCTGTAGACGTGTTTGTGGGTTGTGCCTACTTCTGTACAGGTGTGTTCGTACGTTATATGTTCTGGGTGATCCTATTCGCCGTGGCAACCTTGTCGGCTTGCATTTGTATATATTTTGGGCCGATGCGCCATTTGATAGCCTTGCCGGCTTCCGTGATATATATATATATATATATATATATATATATATGTTTGTGTTTGAGATAGTTTGAGATAATTTGAGACAGCATCTGATATTTGTATATGTATAAGTCATCTGTTTGTGATTCGGATTAATGAATGTGTTTGGGTGCCCAGCTCGGGCGCTAGTCACGGCCTACGGGGTTGGGTCGTGACATCATCATATCATCATATATATATATATATATATATATATATATATATATATATATATACATCATCATATCATATATATATATATATATATATATATATATATATATATATATATATATATAACGTGCCCCGCCCTCTTGTGAGGGACGCGGTGAACAATGCGTGGAATTGCACGAATACATGCCCCGGCCCGGACACGTTGAAGGAAGTAGCAATAGCTCGCACGACCAGAGTAGTGAGAAACCATATGGACATAAATCATCATCATAGACTCAATGGATAAGAAGTAGTCGACGCTCAATAGTCAAAACGGAAATCATGTTAAGTTCTTTTCAAAAACAAGTCGTTAGGACAATACAAAAGTAAATCTCGGGGACCACGGATGTACATCAACCAATCCGGGCCCGCCCATGAAAATTAACATCGTTATACGTCACAAAACTTTCTACGAGCGTTTCAAAGCAATCCGGTTCTATCTACGAAAGTTACGGACATTTCTAGACATAAGATCCTTTGGAAACGAAACCGTTTATACAATATTCTAAATTCAACCATATCAAAGACATAAAGACCATGACATGACCATATTAAGGTTACTAACCTCGATAGGCAAGTATGAATCATAAACATGCTCGGAATTTAAGAGTGGAGTTACCTCGAAGCTCGTATCATAGCCTAATTATAACTAGGACATGCCAAAAGAAAGAAGGGGTGAGCTTTACATACCTCGTCCGCTCTCCAAGCTAATCCAAACTTACGTCGTGGACTTCCCAAGATCTACAATACGTCATTAAATACCAAACATTAGCTGAAGGTATTTAGGAACCCGATTCCAAGTGAACACCAAATTCTACAGAAATTTGGGCAGCATTTCCCCTATAAATACAACAACCCCGAGAATTCAACTCGGCCAATTTCATCAACAACCATACCAACAACATACTAGCAACATCACTAATCAATTCCAAACGTATTCTAACATTAGCAACCCTTTACTACATAATCCAACAACATTCATTATATTCGATTCAACCACTTACATTCAAACCAATATTCATGCTCATACGTTCAATTACTAATCCGAAACCATTCAAACAATATTCAAGAACACTTTAAACAATTCACACAATATTTCCAACAATCCAACCACACCACCCGCCTACCCGAAACCTCCTCATCTCAACATAAACAACACTAACACATTTCTTTCTTCCAAAACTCATGAACTACACCAACAATCCACACATTAGCAACATTATTCTTATAAATGCAAGAAACTATATTAGAATTCCATCAACTTCGACAACAAACTACAAACGAATATAACTTCAACTTAAATCATTAAACCTTCATTCTCAACATAGAATCCACACGACAACAACAACCAAAACGCTAAATAAAATTAATTCATTCTTGGCATACAAGATGACCCATTTTCGGCCACAACATCAACACACAACTTCCATGATTTCTATCCATTTCTACACACTACAACAACATACAAACATGCTAAATGCAATTAATTCATCACTCCAACATAACACACACAACACACGGCCAACCCACACACTCACGGCTACATCCCCAACATCCATGTTTTCATGATTTTCATTCATTTCCACACTTCACAACATACACAAACCATGCATAACATATAAAAGAGAAGATTGAACCATACCTTCTTCACCCCACCTTTCTACACGGCTAGGAGATTATTTTGCAAGAATAAGCGTTTCGTTTGTTCCAACGACTACTCCACGTTGTAGAGGGCCTTCCAATTAATGGGGAAACTAGAAGAAAATATTTTTGGGATGAAGATTTTGGACTTCAATTTTTTTCCTCCTCTTGGCCGAATGGCCTTCTCTTATGGTTCTCCAAGTTTCTTGATTTTTCTAGTGATGAAGATGATGAATAAGATGACTTATTAGTCATCTCTGTATAAATATATAAGGCTTCCATGTGGCCTTTGGCCCACACCAAGGTGGCCGGCCACATGCCCCTATTTTTTCTCTTTTTTTTTTTTTTGTTTTTCATGGAATAAATACTTTCCAAAAATAACATTTGACCCTAAATGTTTCCTTAATATTTCCATGCCACAATATCATGAACACTTATGTCTTAAAACACAATTGTAGTTAAAACCTCGACTTCGTATCCCGGAATGGTCTTGTCCTTAACTTATCGTGGTTGACTTGGATTATCCCGACGTACAAAATACGGGATAAACATGACCCGTTGAGAAGAAGGTATGTACAGGGCATAATTCAATAAGAGAACGCTCGAGGAAGTATTGAGAATGCAAGACTAGTTTGACATTCGAGGACGAATGTTCCAAAGGGAGGAAGGATGTTACACCCCGTACTTTTTATATGTAAAGTTTCGTCGTGAGTTAGTTGACGAAGACTTAGAAGGCGAGGTTGTCGTCAAGGACATAAGGAATTATTCATGCTCATTCTCCATACATGAGAGCTTGGTATCATGTTTAGTAAGTATCAGGAAGGTTGGATGTTAAGCGGATCGAAGAAATTAAGTTTGTTGAAACTTCGGAAAAATTTGGCAGAATTCCGGACAGAAATTTTGGGTCATATTGTGAGGGCCATATCTCCTAGAATACAAAGAGTTACGGAACCCATAACCTATGCATTCATAAGTTCAGCGAGTCTACTTTCCAACACAACTGACAGATCCAAATTTGCATAGCGACAGTGGGAGTTATGGGCCGTCGAAGCGTCGATGAGCCGTCGATGCACATCGACGACCCATCAGATTTTAGGCGCGGTAGCTGTTCTATATAAGCACCCATTTCGTGATTTTTTTTCACTCTAACCCACACCAACAGACCCTAAACACTCTCTAATATTCATCTATCCTCTCCAATCCTTTCTTTATCATCCAAGTATGATTCGTGCCCCGAAAACCCGAGCTAGTGAAAGGGAAGTTGCTCCTAGGGTTTCTATTTGAAGTTGTTGAGTTTAGGAGTTGGATTTGGAGTTTGGTTCTTGGAATTTCATCCCCTTTAAGGTATGTATACTATTCTTATCTTTGCTATTAAGTTGATTACCAAGAGTTTTAGTGATTTAAAGCAAAGGAAATATAGTTATGGAAGCGGTGAGTTATTTGAATCAAACTAAGATTTTGGGCTGTTTTGGGAGATGTTTTAGCATGGATTTGATTATGTTGTGATATGAAAGTATTGACATAAGTTGTTTGTGAAGGAATTTCGTAGTTTAAAAGTAAAGGAAAACATGATATGAAGGACCTAAACTAGCTTATTGATGTGATTGCCTTGAAGGCTGTTTCGATTGGAATTTTGGAGAGATTTCTACTTGTTTGTGTTGTTGTATATTGTTGCTATTGTTGTTGATGATGTTTTGGGTATTGTGCACCGTTTGGGAGTTGGATAGGAGTAAGAATCATAGGGGAAATGCTACCCGAATTTCGTTAAGTTTCATTCGTACTTGGAATGGGTAGTAAGGGACATATACAGCCTAACTGTAATTCGTGTTATCTTGGTTGTAGTGTTACAAGCTCGGAAGTACGCATCGGACATTAGGTAGACTCCAAGGTATGTAAGGCTAGTCCCTTCATTTCTAAGGCATGATTCCTATGATATTATTTTCGTTATTCTCCATGACTTTCTTGCATTCCGGAAAATATGAGTCAATGTTATATAGAGCCTCTTATGAGATAAAAAGAATAAGAGATATGTCATGAATACGATAAAGGTAATGATGAACCTAAGTCTAGAGATTCTAAAGCCTATGATACGATATTCTCACGATGTTCATGCTATGAATACGATACGACATTTTACGAAGCTAATGATCCTTGTACGACTCCTTGATGTTATTTATTGTTGCTAAACCCACCTTATAATGTTAGTTCTTTCAAGGTGAGGTATGATGATTACGATTACTTCGTAATAGAATCGGGGGCTCTCGACCTTACGTCACCCCGACATGGTTATAGATTATCTTTGAATTCTAATTCATGCTTTATGATAAGTATGTGAGGATGACGATTTCACCATGCCTAGATGGCCAGACATGTCACCGCGAAGACGGGCTGCATACGATTCCACCGTGCCTGGATGGCCGAACATGTCACCGCTACTACGAGCTGCTTATGATTACACCGTGCCTGGATGGCCGGACATATCACTGCTACTGCGGGCTACTTGTGGTTACACCATGCCATGGTGGCCGAACATGTCACTGCTAATGCAAGCTCCTTAACGATACATGAATCAAGCTGTACGTTCCATAGCACTTTTAGTTATATTTTTTTTTTACGAAGAGCATACATATCATATACCGCATAGGTAACTTCAGTCATACATATGCATTCAAACAGTCAGTTTGTTATGAGTTTCAGATTCTTTTCATGACTCTTATTTATATATGTTACTCTTATGCCTTACATACTCGGCACATTATTCGTACTGACTCTCCGTTGCTCGGGAGACAGCGTTCATGCCCGCAGGTACCGATAGACAGAGAGACGATCCAGCTTAGTAGGACTTCCCCTCAGCTGTAGTTGGTGCGCTCCAGTTGATCCGGAGCTGCGATCATTTTGGTATGCTATTTTGAGATGTATATACATGTATATGGGTATGGAGGGGCCCTGTCCCGTCCTTTCTACAGCTTTCTGTTCCAGTAGAGGTCTGTAGACAGTGGTATGTAGTTGGTACATGATGTACAGCCTTGTCGTCTCTCATTCTTTTTTGTATAGTATCTATATAGCAGCCTAGTAGGCTTGCACTGTTATTTTGGTATTTTGCATATATATACAGTTGGATATGAATCAGATTTTGGCAACCCTGTTGTTATGTGATAGTTAAGCAGGTATATGGGTGTCTGGTCATTAGAGGTTAGGCACTCGTCATGACTCATCGACTTGGGTCGTGACACGATTTTGGAGGACTTTGCAAGCCGAGTTAGGCACTCGATTGGATCTTAGTACAGCTTTTCACCCTCAGACAGATGTCAGTCTGAGCGAATAATTCAGGTTCTCGAGGACATGCTTCGAGCATGTGTGATTGACTGTGGTGGTTATTGGGACCAGTTATTACCATTGACAGAGTTTGCTTATAATAATAGTTACCAGTCGAGCATTTATATGGCTCCATTTGAGGCACTTTATAAGAGGCGATATAGATCTCCTATTGTGTGGTTTGATGCATTTGAGGTAAGGCCATGGGGTACTGACCTTTTGAAAGAGTCATTAGACAAGATTAAGGTGATTCAGGATAAGCTCTTAGTGGCTCAGAGAAGACAGAAGGAATATGCGGATCGAAAGGCCCGAGATTTTAAGTGGTTGGGGAGCAAATTTTGTTAAAGGTCTCACCCATGAAGGGTGTGATGAGGTTTGGGAAGAAGGGCAAGCTCAGTCCTAGGTTCATCGATCCACTTTAGATTCTTAGCCGTGTGGGGAAGGTAGCCTATAAGTTGGCTTTGCCTCCAGGTTTGTCAGGTGTTCACATAGTGTTTCATGTCTCTATGTTAAAGAGATACAACGGTGATGGTTCTTACATTATTCATTGGGATTCAGTCTTGTTGGATGAGAACTTGTCGGATGAGAACTTGTCTTATGAGGAAGAGACTATTGCCATCTTAGATAGAGAGGTTCGTAAGTTGAAGTCTAAGGAGATAGCGTCAGTGAAGGTTCAGTGGAAGGATCATCCTATTGAGGAGGCTACTTGGGAGACCGAGTCCGATATGCAAAATAAGTATCCTTTTCTTTTCACCTAGTCAGGTACCTTTTGCCTCGTTTCCTTTCCTTGTCTATTTGAAGACGAACGATTGTTTAATTGGTATCTGATGTAACGACCCGCTAGGTCATTATGTGCATTCTGACCATTTTACCCCTGCCGGTTCATTTTCGAGGCTAGGAGCGAGTCTGGTGATAACTTAAAGATTCATAATTCTAAAACAAAGGCATTTGATTGTATTTTGTGCATTTGGCTGAAAACTTGTTTTAATCCGTTGGGGGGTTGACTTAGTAAATTAGACCCCGTTGGGATTTCTGAGGCTGCGGGTGAGTCCGTAGCATATTTTTACATATGTATGCATGCTTGGTTTGTGTGTGTAGGGCCTCGAATTGATGTTGGGATTATGGGTATAGACTTGATGAAAAAACCAAAGCTTATTGGTTCTGATGCGACTGCTGCAGCAGGCGAGATCGCTGCAGCGAGTTCGCCACAGTGGAGTGCTAGTCTCCGTTACGGGACTTTGGGTTTTGGGGAGAGACCGCCATAACGGGGGTTGGACCGCCATAGCGGGACCGCTACGGTGCAGACTGCCATAGCGGGACCGCTACAGTGCGATGCTATGGCGAGTCTAGCCATTTAATGAGGTCCATCATAGCGGTGGGAATTTTTGCTACAGCGAGACCGCTGCAGTGAAACTACTGACTGCTTCAACGGTCAACGAGTTACACCTCAGAAAAATTTCGTGTCGTCATATGATAGACAGGCTAATGCAGGGTGAGATGAATACGATGTTTCTACAAATAAGAAAGGTTATTTAACGATCCTAGTTAAGATTTCAAAGACGTTGGAAGTAAGAAGAGAAAGTTCCTTAAGAAGGGCAAAGTATATGTTCTGTTTTGGAAAATTCCGTAAAGTACCGAGCTGATGTTGACTTAATGATGTCTTAAAGAAGAGTTGTAACTCTCCTTAGATTGGTAATGAAGTGGTAAACAAGTGTCAAGAATGTTCCATAAGGATTGGAGATCGAACGAAACGATGGAAACCATTTCAGGGAAGTGGAGTTATAAGACCACTTATACGGTCCGTATAACTTTATACGGTTCGTATAAGGGGTCCGTATAACCCACAGCAGGAAGATGTTTTTCATGATGGTGAACCACGGCCACTTATACAGACCATACAATGTTATACGGACCGTATAAGTGTCCGTAGAACACCCGACGGGCTGAGTTATTTTCAAGTCTATAAATGTGATCCCACTTTATTATTATCATTTTTCACACTTCTCCACATCTCTCCAAGTCTCTAGAACATTCCATACATTTCATATACAAGAATCCAAGGGAAATCAAAGGTTCTTATCATTAATCCAAGGGAATCAAGTATAAGGAAGCTTTTAGGGGTTGCTAGAGTCAAGAAAACTTTATGGATTGAAGCTAGAGTTTTTTTTCAAGTGAAGTATTTCCATCCAACGGTTATTCCTACTCAATAAAAGGTAAGTTTTATGATCATTTCATGTTATTTGGACTATGGAGAGGTTGAAAGATTTGGGTAGAAGAAGAAAGTAGAAAATGAAGTCTAAATGTAGCTTTTATGATGTTTATGAGTAGTAATCTATATGGAGTCATGATTTGTAGTATGATATGGATATAACCATGTTATGGAAGGTAATAATGGTGATGAAGAAGCATTATACGAAAATGTGCTAAAATGGGTATGAAGTTGCTAGTATGAGTTGAACATGGGGGTGAATATTAAAGGCCTAGTGTAATGTGATTACTTGATTTAGATATTATGAGTGTATTATGGATGTTATTGTGGTTGTTGGGAGTTGTTTTGTGATGTGGTGGAAGTTGAAGGAATAGGGGAAATGCTGCCTAATTTTCATTAGACTATGATGCTATATCCCGTATTTTGTGCGTTGGAATATTTCGAGATCGAGTAAATTGAAGAAAATAAGTTCGACGAAAATTTGGGAAATCTTTGGGCGAATTTTCAAGTCAACTTTGGAGGCGCATATCTCATAGTATATGTGGAGTTTTAAGGTGTTTTAAAATCCTAAAATGAAGTTCGTCGAGTCTAGTTTGTAATGCAACAAACCGTTCATTGATAGGACATCGGAGTAGAGAATTATAGACGTTACAAACCGAATCGTCGACGCAGAAACAGCATTTCTGCGGTCGCTACGCGTACTATAGCTACGGTGAAACCGACGTTGGCAGTTTTTAGAAGGGACAAAAACCTCATTTTTTTTCAGCACAAAATGCCCCAAAATTTCCAGAAACTTCAGCCTCCAAAAGGGCTCTTATTGTCACATGAAATTGAGGATTTTGCACAAAATTTCAAGCAACCAAATGCAAAACGAGGTCCGGGCAACGCGTAGGCGCGATTATAATTTTGTTCTGTGTTGAAGTGAGTTTGAAGATAAGTGGATTATGAGGATTTGGCTACCTTCACAAAAATAAGGTATGAATCATCAAATCTCTCTCTTTATCAACCTTGATTGAGGAATACGTGCAAAAATAGAGTTATTGTTTGTTGTATTGATGTTGTTGAATTATGGGGCTGTTTTAGGTCGATTAAATGGACGGAATTAGCTAAGTTATGATGCATAATAGTTGTTGATAAGTTGTTGTTCTTGAATTTGGGAGAATAAAGTGTATAAAGATATTGTATACAAAGAGTATACCCGGGCTGTTTTGTGCCGATATTCGGGGGTTTTTACATGATTTTCGTGGCTGTTTTGTGACAATATTTTGGGGCTGTTTTATATAATTTTCGTGGCTAGTTTGTGACGATATTTTGGAGCTGTTTGGTATGATATTTGTGGTTGTTTTGCGATGATATTTTGGGTACTGTTTGGTGGTTGTTATGAACTGTTTTGTGGGGTGAAATATCATGGGATTGGTTGTAGTTGTTGTTGTTGTTATACTATGGATATACGGAAATAAAGAAATGTGTTAAAGTTGTTCATGTTGAGTTGGGAGGTTTCGGGTTTCATTATGTAGTGGATGGGCTGATTTGAATACGTTGTGAATTGTTTGAAGTGTTCTTGACTCTTGTTAAATGATCTTGGGTTAGTTTTTGAATATGCGAGCATTGACGTTGGCTTGAATGTATGAAGTTGATTTGAATGTAATTGGAATGTTGTCGAAATATGTGGAGAAGAATTACTAATGTTAGAATGTGTTTGGAATTGATTATTGATATTGTTTATATGGTTGTTGGTATTGTTGTCGAAGATTTGGCCGAGTTGAATTCTCGGGGTTGTTGAATTTATAGGGGAAATGCTGCCCAAATTTCGTAGATAAAGTGATAGCATGAAATTGAATTCCTAAGTGCTTATGGCTAATGTTTGGTATGTGATGACGTTATTGTAGCTCTTGGAGAGCCCGAGACTTAAGTTGGATTAGCTTAGGAAGCGGACAAGGTATGTAAAGCTTACCTTTCCTTCTTTTGGCATGTCTTAGATGTGAGTAAGGTATGATATGCTATGAGCCTTGGGGGTAACTCTATTCTGAAATTCCGAACATGTTTATGATTCACACTCGTTTCTTGATGTTCGCATTTTGATACGGTCGGATTATGGTCCTTATGTCTTCCGTATGATTGGATTTTAAAAGTTGCAAAAAAAAAAAAGAGAGAGATTTGTTTTTAAAAGAGTTTTGTAACTACGAACGTCCGTAACTTTCACAGACAGAACCGGATGGCTTTGATATGCCCGTAAATGATTCTATGACGTATAATGACTATGATTTCCATAGGCGGGCCCGGATTGGGTTGACGCTCGTCCGTGGGTCCCGCGACTTTTCTTTGTATAGTGCTAACGACTTTTTGAAAAGAACTTAATACGACTATCTTTCCGACCCCCGAGTATGATTACTTATTTATCTGTTGAGTCTGAAACAAGAATTTTTATGTATGTGATTTTGATACGTAACTACGGTTTTTGATGTTCGGTTTGATATGTTCCCGAGTGACGTTCGGAAGAAAATCTGATTTGACTACTGTTTTGGCCTATAAATGATGGTTCGTTTCGATTAACCTATTAAGTCCTTGAAAAATGTTTTAAACTGTATTTGGCTACTTATGATTCTGCTCGTGCATTCTGTTGTTACATTTTTCGCCGAGTCCCGGGCCGGTATGTAATGTGATGTTGACCGCTGGATTCTTGACCGCGGTATGTGATGCGATGTTGCCGCTGGATTCTTGGCCGCGGTATGTGTATATGTGATATTGCCGCTGGGTACTTGACCGCGGTGTGTGTATATGTGGTATGTGATATGTGATAATATGATGATGTGATCTTATTTGCCGAGTCCCTCACTAGAGGGCCGGGACACGATACGTGTGCATATGATATGTGATTTGGACAGTCTGGATTATAATTAGTCGGTTAATGTCAGCTCATATGATTTGTCTATATATATGAGACAGAAACGTTTTACAAAAGAAAGCTAAGCATTTTGGCATTCGGATTATCACATTTGTCTTTGTACCGCTTATGTATGATTTGTGCTTGTGTGCAAGCACTTTGGTAGTCTGGATTTTTATGCTCATTTTCTGCACTCCTTACTTCGGTTATGATCTCGTTTTCTGTATGCTATGCTTTACATGCTCAGTACATATTCCGTACTGACCCCCTTTCTTCGGGGGCTGCGTTTCATGCCGCGTGTATATACGAATGAGTAGAAGATGTTCCAGCGGGATTGGCGAGCTCCATTTTCTCTCGGAGTGCTGCCGAGTCGGAATGTTAAAGTTGTGATACCTGGAGTTATGTTAGATACTTTGCAGACAGTGTCGAGTGTGTGATATGTCGCTTTTTGCTTTTTAAGCGGCTAGGCGAGCCGATATGTTATTATGCATTATTTTGCAGATTTGTTTTGTAATCGGCTATGTAAGCCGATATATCAGTATGCATTATGTTACAGATTCGTTATGACTACGGATTTTATTTGATTTGAAAAAGATGAAAGGCATGTATGTTTTCCGAAAATTTTCATTACGTACTTATGTCATGTTTTGCGGCCCGTGATGATTATGTGTGTATTACGAAAGTCAGCGGGTTCGCTCGGCCCTAGGTAAGGGTCGGGTGCGCATCATGCCCTATCGGAAATTAGGGTGTGACATATGAATTATTCTAGTTTGAATTTAAAACTATCATTAAGGCTTAACCATGGCATGAATCCTTCTAAATGTAGATTATTCAAGCTTCAACGGTGAATGTTAGATAGCTAAGAAGACAAAGAGGTATGTAAGGCTAACCCTTCTTTCAGTAAGGCATGGTTTCTTGGGTGTATATATATATATATATATATATATTATTTCATGAATTCCATAATGTCTTCAAAATGACTCTATCTTTAAGATTATCAAAGCTTGTGATTCCCGATACGTTCATGATTCTATTGCATCCCTTATATGATAGTTGATCCTCCAAGGATAGACGTAATGAAGACGATGATGGTAATGATGTGAATGATACTTATGGGTTCTTATGTATACGTGTCTATGTATGACTATTACGTAACACCGAGCTTATATGGCCGGATATGATATTTATTGCGCGCACATCACTGCAGTTGGGTACGGATACCACTGAGCCTTGGTAGGGCCAGGTATGTATGATCACCGAGCCTTGTCATGGCTGGGTATGCAAAACACCGAACCTTCATGGTCGGGTATGGTATGGATACGAATATGAATACGAACACGAATGTATATGTATGTATGTACACGAGCACGCTTTAGAAATAGAAGGCCCCTATGAAAGACAAGTAAGTAAGTAATGATGATGATGGCTTTACTATCTCCCGATTATCCCATCTTATGTTGTTTCTTATGTTGTCTCTTATGCTCCTATTACGATGTTGATTATGCTTTACATACTCAGTACAATATTCATACTGATGTCCTTTTGTTTGTGGATGTTGCGTCATGCCCGCATGTGGCCAGAGAGACAGGCTTGATGGCTTTCTTATTCAGGGACTGCTTAGAGGAGCTCCATTTCATCCGGAGCTACAGCTTTTTGTATTATTCTTTTGTGTACATACATGGGCACGGTGGGGTCCTGTCCCGCCTTTATGATGTTACCTACTCTTTTTAGAGGCTCGTAGACAATTGTATATGGTTAGATGTCTTGAAGCCTTGTCGGCTTATATTTTATTTATCATTTTGATGGCCTCGTCGGCTTATGTATATTGATGTGGGCATAGTGGTTAATGATGGTACAAATGTGTTGTTGCCCAATGAGTTTAGCATTATTGATGTATAGCTTAGCATCTGTGAGTAAGCTATGTGGTCCATCTAGATGTGAATGAAATGTACGACAAGAGGTGCCCGGGTGGGTTAGCACCAGGTGCCCGTCGTGGCCCACCGGTTGGGTCGTGACAAAAGTGGTATCAGAGCAGTTCTGTCCTAGGGTGTGTCTACGAGCCGTGTCTAGTAGAGTCTTGTTTATGGGTGTGTTGCGCGCCACACTTATAAACAGAAGGCTGTGGGAATTTTAGGAATGAATGACCTTATTTCTTCATAAGATGGTGCGATAGAGCTATGATATAAGGACTTCTCTTTCCTTTAACCGTGTGTTATGTATTTCAGAAATGCTCGTAAAGAGAAAGGCTACGGCGACCCCAAAAGGGCAAGACAAGGTAGAAAAGGCTAAAAGAGCATCGCCAACGGATATTGAGGAGGGTGAGTCCCATAATGCAGCTCAATCTCAGTCCTCCCATTCGGTGCCTATTTTCGAGGAGCATGAGGAAGCTCAACCCCGCCCTAGAGCACCTCCAGCTCCTCCATCGGATGCTTCGGGCCAAGATGTAAAGGAGGCCATTCATTTACTTACTCAGTTGGTTGCCGCCCAGACACAGCGGCAAGGTACAGGGCAAGGTGATAAGGCTGTTAGTGCAAGGACCCGTGATTTTATCAGCTCGAACCCTTCGAAATTTTTCAGGTCAAAGCCGAAACACGACCCTCAGAATTTTATTGATGGGATGTTGAGGACACTTAGGTTAATACATGCTTCAAATGTTGAGTCGGTGGAGTTAGCATCCTATAGATTGAGGGATGTCGTGGTTCATTGGTATACAGTTTGGATGGCTTCATGGGGAGCCAATGCACCTCCCCCGGTATGGCAAGAATTTGTGGATGCCTTCTTCCGACATGACTTGCCTCTGGAGGTTCGGCGGGCTAGAGCCGATAAATTCCTGAATCTTAGGCAAGGGAGTATGAGTGCTTTAGAGTATAGTCTCCGCTTCAATTCTTTGGCTAGGTATGCTTCGGCCATGGTAGCGGATATGGGTGACCGAGTACACCGATTTGTGAGAGGCCTAGGGCCATATTTGATGGATAGGTGCTTGACTGCGTCCCTTCAGGACAATATGGATATTTCACGCATTCAAGCCCATGCCCAAAATTTGGAAGAAAGCCAAGAACAGCAAAGAAGTGAGCGTGAGCATGATAGAGGGTATAAAAAGAGGGCTAGATCTTCGGGTCCGACGAGTGAGTTTAGAGGCGGGCCGAGACAGCAGTTTTCTAGGCATTCAAGCCATGTTATGACTAGTGCACCTCCATGGTTTATAGGCCAAAGATTTGATAGATCTACTTATTCCGAGCCGAGTCAGAGTTTCAGGGCTTCAGGTTCCCAGTTCAGGGGTGATTCGGGTCAGGCGAGGCCACCCGTGCTGCGATGTTCCCAGTGTGGGAAGTTACATTGGGGCCAGTGTCGACTAGGTTCAGAGGTTTTCTATGCATACGATCGGCCAGGCCATATTATGCGTGATTATTCCTCAGTCGGTGCCAGGGGTAGAATTCAGCCTTCAGGATCGGTAGCCGGGTCTTCATCTTCCATACGCCCTCTGGAGCCAGGTTCACATGTTCCAGTTATCCATGGTAGAGGTAGGGGAGAGCTCCCAATTCTAGCGGTCCTCAGCACCATATTTATGCTTTGGCAGGACGTCAGGATCTTGAGCCTTCTCCTGATGTCGTCACAGGTATATTATCGGTATTCTCTCATGATTTCTATGCTTTGATAGATCCAGGCTCCACACTGTCATATGTTACTCCATATATTGCGGGTTGGTTTGGGGTTAAACCGGAGACGATCCAACCTTTTGAGGTGTCTATACCCGTTGGTGAGCCGGTGATAGCTAGTCGAGTATATAGAAATTCTGTAGTTATGATTTGTGACAATCATACTATGGTTGACTTACATGAGCTAAAAATGGTGGATTTTGATGTTATCATGGGCATGAATAGTGTTATTCCCGTATTTTGAGCAACGGGACAACTTGGGTGAATTACGATAAGTGAGAACAAGACTACCCCGAGAAGTGAAGTAGAGACTTTTGTGTGTCCTAAAGACTTAAGCCGTGTATGATTTTAATGGTATGAAAATGTTAAGGAAACACTTGGAGGAAATTTTCCATTTTTAGTAAGTGTGCTATTTTTGGAAAGTTTGAAAATTCAAAAAAAGAAAAGAAAAAAAGGCACCATGTGGCCGGCCACCTTGGGGTGGGCCAAGGCCACATGGATGGTTAATATGTGGGTTAATAAAAGATGACTTAGTCATCTTATGATTCAATACAACACTTAGAATTTTCAAGAAAACTCAAGAAACTTTGAAGAAGAGCAAGAACAAGAGAGTTCGGCCACCTCTTGGAAATTCAAGCCAAAAAATTTAGCCATCAAAAAAATAAATTCTTCAAGCAAACTTGTTAATTCAAGGGTGCTCGTTAACGTGGAAGTGTTGTTGGAAGCGTTAGTTTGCTCGTTTTCTTCATCCACCACTTTAGGCAAGTTGAGAAGTTGAAGAAGAAAGGTGAGTTTTAATCTTGTTTTATGTGTTATGAATGGTTTATATGTGTTGTAGTATGCTAAAATGGAAGAAATTCATGATAGGAAAGAAGTTGAAGCTGGGCCTTGTGAGAGGTAGTTGGCCGTGTGTGTGTGTGATGTGTTATAGGCAATGTATTAATTCTAATTAGCATGTTTTGATTGTTGTGGTGTGAAGAAAAGAATGAAAATCATTCCTATGTGTGGAAGTGGTGTTGGCCGAATGGTCCCCTTTAGTGTAATTGGGAATGAACAAATCGTCGTTAGTATTTTCGTTATCGCCGTTATGGATTTTATGAGGAAAAAATGCAAGTATAATGACTCAAAATAATGTTAGGTTGGTTATGAGATGATTTGGAAGTTTATGTGAATTTTATGTAATTTTTGTATTTATGAGTATGGCATGGTTAGAGTGTGGTCTAATGGTGTAAATTATGAACTTGGAAGAGAATAATGGGTTTGATGTTGTTTTCGGGTTTGGAGACAAATTCGGGTGAGTTGGAGCCTTATTTGGGTTGTTTGGGAAATTGTGTGAATTGTTTAAAACGTTCTTGAATATGGTTTGAATGGTTTTGGATTAGTAGTCGAATGTATAAACGCGGATATTAGATTGAACGTAAGTAGTTGAAGTGACTATATTATGAGTGTTGTTGAATGTTGTTGGAATATTATGTATGTTGTTAAAGTCGTGTAGGAAGAACTAGTAATGTTGGAATGCATTGGGAATTGATTATTGATATTGTAGTTTGGTTGTTGGTTTGGTTGTTGTTGAAATTAGCCGAGTTGAAATCTCGGGGTTGGTGTATTTACAGGGGAAATGCTGCCGAAATTTCTGTAGAATTTAATGTCCGTTTGGAATTGAATGCCTAAGTGCGTGTAGCTAATGTTGATATATTTGGCGTTATGTAGATCTTGGAGCATCCGAGAGTTGAGGCTTGGCTTATCTTGCGAGCGGAAGAGGTATGTAAGGCATTACTTTCTATTCTTTGGCATGTCTTAGTACTACTA
Organism: Lycium ferocissimum; assembly: GCF_029784015.1. Lineage (NCBI taxonomy): Eukaryota > Viridiplantae > Streptophyta > Magnoliopsida > Solanales > Solanaceae > Lycium > Lycium ferocissimum. The sequence goes on from NW_026726038.1 coordinate 32,648, forward strand.
GGCTATGACCCGAGCCTCGGGGTAATTCCACTCTTAGAATCCGAGCTTAGTTACGTACTTTATCCATTCCTAAAGATCTACTCTTTAATGTAACCAAACTAAGGTTCTTATGTTTTCAAAAGATTGCATTTCAAAAGTCTTATAAAGAGTTTTGCTATTAAAAAGGGTCCCGAACTTCAAACGCCCGTAACTTTTGCATACGAGCTCGGAACGCCCCAAAACATAATAGCTAAGTTCATAAGACATAACTTTCCCCTAACTCTCGTAGTCGGGCTCGGATAGGGGTCGGAACCCGTCCGTGGGGCCCGCGGCTTTTCTATGCTATCCTTAATGACTTTCGAGAAAAAATTAATACTATTTTCGCTTTGACTTCCGCATATGGATTTCTTACTTACTTGATGATTTATGATTATGATTTTATGCATATTATTGTCACTCACGACTCCGCTCGTGCATATGGTTAGTACTTCTTTCACCGGATCCCGAGCCGGTTATGTTCGTGCGCACTTTGATATATTCCGGAGTAGGATGTGTTCCGGTACGCCGAGTCCCCTTTGGTCGGGTACCGTGTATATTTGGCGTTACGGGGGGTACGACTTTATGATGTGATATGATATGTCGGGTGTCGGGGATTTGAAACCTTCTGGAGTATGATGTGGTATGGCGCCATCGACAGGCGGGCGACCATCGTTCTAAGAGCCTATGCATGACTTATATTTTAACTAAATATTTTGACATTTTGCATACCATATTTATTTTCTGTATGTGGTTATCACGATTCTGTATTTCTGCTTTACATACTCAGTACATATTCCGTACTGACCCCCTTTCTTCGGGGGCTGCGTTTCATGCCCGCAGGTACAGACGCTCAGCTCGGTGATCCACCCACTTAGGACACCTTTCTGCTATCTGGGAGTGCTCCTTCATTCGGGGCCTACATTTTGGTATATATACTTTCTGTTGCATATGTATATATTTATTCAGGGGTACGACGGGGCCCTGTCCCGTCATATGATTTTGTTACTCTGTTTAGAGGTCTGTGGACATGTCTGTGGGTATGGCTACATCTGTACAGCTATGTGTGTGTGTTATATGTTTTGGGCGGTCCACCCGCCACGGCAGCCTAGTCGGCTTGCCTCTGTGTATATTTCAAGATTCTGTACATTTTGACAGCCTAGCCGGCTTATGCTACCCATGTTGACTAATATGCGATATCTGAGGCTATATGTGATTAATTATGATTATGCGAGTTAATATGCTAGTTCTGGGGGTCGGGTACGTATAAGTGTCCAATTCGGACATTAGTCACGGCCTACGGGGTTGGGACGTGACAAATAGGCTGGCTTCTTGCTATGCCAATGTTGATTGTAGGGTGAAAATGGTTCGCTTCCAATGTTATAGCCCGTATTTCGTGCGCTCAGACATTTCGAAGAAGTCGTGGAATGTGGAAGGTAAGATCGTTTTTCAAAACTATTTTAATGCGCAAGTGGGTTATTAATATTATTTTAGAATATTGTTGATATGGAATATTGAGAGAGGTTGAGGGCGAAAAAGGAAAATTCGCGAAATGGTTCATGGAAATATTTAAGAAGGCTAGGGGCAAAATGGTCATTTTACAAAAGTTCAAAAAATTCATGAAGGGGCCATGTTGGCCGTGCACTACATGCCCTTATTTTTAATTAAAGGGGGCTAATTGTAAATTATAAAAGTTATGGGCCAAAGCTTGTTTAAGAAGACATTAGTCTTCCTTTAATTTTAAGAAAACTCAAGAATTTTCTAGAGAGGGATTATGTGGCCATATTTTTATCTTGAGGGGCCAAATTATAAATAAGGAAAATTGTTGGAAGACAAGTATATATAGAAGGTCATCTTTTAATTCAAGAGTAAGAAAGAACAAAAAAAAAAAAAAAAAAAAAGAAGATGAAGAGAGAATATAGTGGTTCGGCCATGGCAAAAAAATTGAGGCCATGGAAATTGGTTAAGGAAAAATTATTTCTCCTAGTATTTCTACCAAATGGAAGGTCCTTAACAACATGGAGTGGTTGTTGGAGCAAGCCAAGCATCTATTTGGATGACTTACCAATTCTAGCTAAGTGAAGAAGTTGAAGGAAAAAGGTATGAATCCAATCTTACTTCATGTTTTATGCATGGTTAGGAGTATTATAGTGTGGAAGTGGGTTAAAATCATGGAAATAGGAATGTTGTATAGTAGTGGCCGTGTGCATGGGGTATGTGTGATTGAGCCGTGTATGTGTGTTGTGTGGTGTGGAAGATGAAGATAATTCCATGTTATGTGTTGGTTGTTGTAGTGTATAAAAACGGATGAAAAGTCATGAAAAATATACATGTGTGTGCAGGGCCGAATGGTATGGGTATGATGAATTGAAAGTTGATTGTGGATTTCATGTTAAAAGCTTATGTTGGTGGAATACAATGTTCTTGCATATATGGAATACAATGATGTTAGTATGGTGTTGTTGGAATATAAATCACGGTGGTTGTTATTGTTTTTATTGAAGATGAAAAGTCTTGAAGGGAGTAGAATGTTGATTGAAATTGTTAGTATAATTGTTGGTAATGTCGTTAGTTTGGCCGGGTTGTAATCCGGGATTGTTGTTGATTGAAATCGGCCAAGTTAAACTTGGTGGCATGGTATATTTATTAGGAGAAATGCTTCCAAAATTTCGGTAGCCAAGTTTCATCTAAGAATCTAATTCAAAATGCAACCGATCAACATTTGGTAAACATGACCAAATTGTGGTTTTTGCGAATTGGCAACTTGGATTTGGAGTAGCAGGAGGAGCGGAAAGAGGTATGTAAGACTTCACTTTCCTTTCTTGGCATGTCCTAGATGCAATAGGGATGGATACGGGCCTCGGGGACCATTCTTTTTCTCGGAATCCAAGATTGAAATTAGTTACTATTCATTCAGTAGAATTGAAATAGAAATTGTGCAAAACGTGGGAAAACTTCCTAGACCTCTAGAACTTGCATAAACAAGACCTGATTACCCTAAAACTCTCTTAAGTAATGTCATGAAACGTAAGACGCGTCAATTGTGTACGCCGCCTCATTTGACCCGAGGTGGACCCACTGCCCCCGGATTTTCTTTAGTGCTCCGTTTACCCACCGACAAATGTTGTAGCTATTCTAAGGGGAATATTTCCATGATAAAAGTGATAACGATGATGTAAAGGAAAGAACATGTCTATGATAAGCATGACAAGGATGACTCCATGACTACGAGCCTTAAGTCAAGAATCCAATGCGAGTGTGAAAGTGATAAACTAGTCTTTGATCTTCGATTCTACCCTTTAGCTATGGTATTATTTTCTAAAGATTTCAAAGTCTACAAATAAACGCATATGATGTCCATGATCTCATTCCATGTTTTCTTTAATGATATCTGTCCGTTGATAGTCTCGCCTTAAAATACTCGTTCCTTCAAGGTGAGACAAAGCGATCCCGGTTAATCCATAATGTAATCGGAGGTCACCGACCTTACGTCACTCCGATAGACACATGACCTTCCTTGGGCTCCCATGAATAATGTTTATATGATACATGTATATGTGGGGAATGGGGAGGGCTACTGTTTCCACCTGATTCAGCTGGATTCCATCCCGGACGCGGGATGCCCGGACGCGGGATATGGGAGAGCCGTACGCGGCGTCTGTTTATGTGATGTATGATATATATATATATATATATATATAATATGATATACTTGGGACACTGTTGGGGAGGGGGGTGGGAGAGCCGATAAACTCGGCGTCTGTAAATGCGAGTAAAAAGTACCGTTTTCCGAAAGGTATCTGTATTCTATGTACAAGAATAAGAAACACCGTGTTCAGAAAAAGAAAAAGAAAAAGCTAGGCATGCATGGCCTCCGCCCTGAGCGGTACTCACATGTACAGGTTACTCCTTTATCCTATGACACTGTCTATGTTTCCATACAGTTATTACTCTGCACAGGTTACAGTTTTATACGTGATATGTTCCATATGTTCAGATATAGCTTCCTATGATATGTCTCATGTGTACAGAATACTCTCTTGACATGATATGCTCTACAGCTCTTACTATGTTGTTACTGTTCATGTCTTACATACTCAGTACATTGCTCGTACTGACCCCTCTTCGTCGGGGGCTGCGTTTCATGCCGCGCAGGTACACCCAGACGGGTTGAAGTTAATATAGAAGATGTTCCAGCGAAGTTGGCAAGCTCCATTTGGCCTGGAGTGTAGCCGAGTCAGAGTACACGTGCCAGGATTTCTGATTACAGTTAGAGACTTTGCAGACAGAGTCGTGGGTTTCGGGAGTCAGTTTGTACTATGATACGAGTTTTGTACAGTTACATATTTTATTTGATTTAAAAGCAACAAAAGAATATTTCAGTAATCTTATTATGTATACTTGGCTTAGAGATTCAAAAAAAAAAAAAAAAATTTACGCATGGAATAAGAGTCAGAGGGTTCGCTCGGCCATAGGTAAGGGTCGGGTGCCCATCACACCCTGGTCAAGATTGGGGTGTGACAAAGTGGTATCAGAGCAGGTCGGTCTAAGGGTTGTCTGCAAAGTCGTGTCCGGTAGAGTCCTGTTTATGGGTGTGAAGCCGGCCACATTTATAAACAGGAGGCTGCGGGGCATCTAGGAATGGTTGACCTTCTTTCTGTCATGAGATCGTGCGATAGAGCCAAGTCATAGGAGATAGGATTCCTTATATTAATCGTCGATTTCCGTAGGCGCCTAGTATCGGCGGAAAAAGGGCGAGGAATGATATGGAAGTCACAAGAGGTGAGACTGGATGGATATATCTGTTCTGTTACGTGGAGTTGGGCGCCAGACAGGAAATAGATATACGCAGGCGGAAAGTAAAGGGTAAAACGGTAAATGTAAAAGAAAGGACGTATTACGAAAATGTCTCGGAAGTTGTAAAGTTTTGGTTGGCTTCAGATCGAGTAATAAAGGCCATATGGGGAAGCGGATGCGAAAATATCAGTGTTAAGGCATCGGATTCCAGCAAAGTTTCAAGGTTAAGCGCGCTCAGGTGGGAGGATGGGTGACCCCCCTGGGAAGTATGAAGAAATTCCATGAATTTAAGTATAAGGGACGAATGAGAGATTAGAGTAACCTAAGGAAAACCAGAGTGTATAGAATGGCTAGAAACCTTAAGAGGTCGCGTGAGACGAGGCAAACTAGCTCGGTGAGGAGACAAAAAGTGTATCATAACCCGGGAAAGTTGGATAGGCTTGAACAACGTTTGAAAGTATTTTGTGGGTTAGTGAATAATGAATATATATATATACACGAATGTGTAGAATATTTTACATATGATTATATTGATAGATATGGGAGTCCCAGCAACCGGCGCTATGGTAAGGAAGGCATTAGTCAAGTAAGGGAAACCGAAGCCCAAGTGACGGCGAAAGTGGACGAAAGGGTATGGAAACGGAGACAAATGCTGACATAGGCATGTGAAGAGGGATAGAGTATTATAAAAAGAGACAGGAAAGGAGTGTACAAGGCTTGAAGACCGATTTTGATAAGCAAGACTAAAGGAATAGTAACCAGGATAGGAAGAGATATGGATACACAGCTACATCACAAATGCGCAGTCAAGGAAGAATTACGAACAAGCAAACTAAGGAAGCGAAAGGTCGAATAGTGGATGGGAATGTGGACAGAAGGATGACGTAGGCGGAAGGTAAAAGAAAACTGAGGATAAGAAAGTTTCCGGGATGCTAGGCATGGAGTTAGAAGAAAGATGAGAAACAAGGTATAAACGAAGACTTCATAGAGAGATTGTTGGTATAAGGAGCACCTTAAAGGGAGGGAGACCATATTATATTAGACCTAAAAAGAAAGGGAATCGCAACACTATCAAGTACCAGAAAAGGAAATCTATTAGCTTGGAATCGGAGTACAAAAATATGCCGGTGTGTCGCAAGAATACTTGGGAGAAAAGTAGAAGCGAAATAATAATGAGTATACTAAGAGATAGACCTGAGGATAAAGGAATAACCTACAGCCGCATTGGGTCGTTAAGTAAAGATTGCGTACTCAAACATAACATGGTCCCCGTTAAGGTGTGGTGGTGAACAGTAGCAGAAAAGAGATGGTCTGAGAAAGACAAGGGTAATGCGTTGGTCCAGTAAATTAGAAAACCCATGATATCAAACAAGGACTCATGAAAAGGTCGAGGAGTTCGATTATAAGGAAAACGAGGTAAAGGATAAGAAACGGGCATAAAGGAAGGAACAGCTATAAACGGAACCCTCCCGTAGTATTATGACGCCCGTAAGGCCAGTTGAACATTCGAGGACGAATGTTCTAAAGGGGGGAGGATGTTATAGCCCGTATTTCGTGCGCTCGGACATTTCGAAGAAGTCGTGGAATGTGGAAGGTTATGGTAAGATCGTTTTTCAAAACTATTTTAATGCGCAAGTGGGTTATTAATATTATTTTAGAATATTATTGATATGGAATATTGAGAAAGGTTGAGGGCGAAAAAGGAAAATTCGCGAAATGGTTCATGGAAATATTTAAGAAGGCTAGGGGCAAAATGGTCATTTTACAAAAGTTAAAAAAATTCATGAAGGGGCCATGTTGGCCGTGCACTACATGCCCTTGTTTTTAATTAAAGGGGGCTAATTGTAAATTATAAAAGTTATGGGCCAAAGCTTGTTTAAGAAGACATTAGTCTTCCTTTAATTTTAAGAAAACTCAAGAATTTTCTAGAGAGGGACATATTTTTATCTTGAGGGGCCAAATTATAAATAAGGAAAATTGTTGGAAGACAAGTATATATAGAAGGTCATCTTTTAATTCAAGAGTAAGAAAGAACAAAAAAAAAAAAAAAAAAAAGATGAAGAGAGAATATAGTGGTTCGGCCATGGCAAAAAAATTGAGGCCATGGAAATTGGTTAAGGAAAAATTATTTCTCCTAGTATTTCTACCAAATGGAAGGTCCTTAACAACATGGAGTGGTTGTTGGAGCAAGCCAAGCATCTATTTGGATGACTTACCAATTCTAGCTAAGTGAAGAAGTTGAAGGAAAAAGGTATGAATCCAATCTTACTTCATGTTTTATGCATGGTTAGGAGTATTATAGTGTGGAAGTGGGTTAAAATCATGGAAATAGGAATGTTGTATAGTAGTGGCCGTGTGCATGGGGTATGTGTGATTGAGCCGTGTATGTGTGTTGTGTGGTGTGGAAGATGAAGATAATTCCATGTTATGTGTTGGTTGTTGTAGTGTATAAAAACGGATGAAAAGTCATGAAAAATATACATGTGTGTGCAGGGCCGAATGGTATGGGTATGATGAATTGAAAGTTGATTGTGGATTTCATGTTAAAAGCTTATGTTGGTGGAATATAATGTTCTTGCATATATGGAATACAATGATGTTAGTATGGTGTTGTTGGAATATAAATCACAGGGTTGTTATTGTTTTTATTGAAGATGAAAAGTCTTGAAGGGAGTAGAATGTTGATTGAAATTGTTAGTATAATTGTTGGTAATGTCGTTAGTTTGGCCGGGTTGTATTCCCGGGATTGTTGTTGATTGAAATCGGCCAAGTTAAACTTGGTGGCATGGTATATTTACAGGGGAAATGCTGCCGAAATTTCGGTAGCCAAGTTTCATCTAAGAATCTAATTCAAAATGCACTGATCAACATTTGGTAAACATGACCAAATTGTGGATTTTGGCGAATTGGCAACTTGGATTTGGAGTAGCAGGAGGAGCGGAAAGAGGTATGTAAGACTTCACTTTCCTTTCTTGGCATGTCCTAGATGCAATAGGGATGGATACGGGCCTCGGGACCATTCTTTTTCTCGGAATCCAAGATTGAAATTAGTTACTATTCATTCAGTAGAATTGAAATAGAAATTGTGCAAAACGTGGGAAAACTTCCTAGACCTCTAGAACTTGCATAAACAAGACCTGATTACCCTAAAACTCTCTTAAGTAATGTCATGAAACGTAAGACGCGTCAATTGTGTACGCCGCCTCATTTGACCCGAGGTGGACCCACTGCCCCCGGATTTTCTTTAGTGCTCCGTTTACCCACCGACAAATGTTGTAGCTATTCTAAGGGGAATATTTCCATGATAAAAGTGATAACGATGATGTAAAGGAAAGAACATGTCTATGATAAGCATGACAAGGATGACTCCATGACTACGAGCCTTAAGTCAAGAATCCAATGCGAGTATGAAAGTGATAAACTAGTCTTTGATCTTCGATTCTACCCTTTAGCTATGGTATTATTTTCTAAAGATTTCAAAGTCTACAAATAAACGCATATGATGTCCATGATCTCATTCCATGTTTTCTTTAATGATATCGTCCGTTGATAGTCTCGCCTTAAAATACTCGTTCCTTCAAGGTGAGACAAAGCGATCCCGGTTAATCCATAATGTAATCGGAGGTCACCGACCTTACGTCACTCCGATAGACACATGACCTTCCTTGGGCTCCCATGCATGCTGTTTATATGATACATGTATATGTGGGGAATGGGGAGGGCAACTATTTCCACCTGATTCGGTGGATTCCATCACGGACGCGGGATGCCCGGACGCGGGATATGGGAGAGCCGTACGCGGCGTCTGTTTATGTGATGTATGATATATATATATAATATGATATACTTGGGACACTGTTGGGGAGGGGGGTGGGAGAGCCGATAAACTCGGCGTCTGTAAATGCGAGTAAAAAGTACTGTTTTCCGAAAGGTATCTGTATTCTATGTACAAGAATAAGAAACACCGTGTTCAGAAAAAGAAAAAGAAAAAGCTAGGCATGCATGGCCTCTGCCCTGAGCGGTACTCACATGTACAGGTTACTCCTTTATCCTATGACACTGTCTATGTTTCCATACGCTTATTACTCCGCACGAAAGTTACGCGTTTTATACGTGATATGTTCCATATGTTCGTATATAGCTTCCTATGATATGTCTCATGTGTACGAATACTCTCTTGACATGATATGCTCTCGCCTCTTACTATGTTGTTACCGTTCATGTCTTACATACTCGTACATTGCTCGTATCGACCCCTCTTCGTCGGGGGTCGCGTTTCATGCCGCGTGTACACCCGGACGGGTTGAAGTTAATATAGAAGGTGTTCCAAATGGAAGTTGGCAAGCTCCATTTGGCCTCGGGAGTGTAGCCGAGTCGAGTACACGTGCCGGATTTCGATTACGGCTAGAGACTTTGCGTACGACAGTCGTGGGTTTCGGGAGTCAGTTTGTACTATGATACGAGTTTTGTACAGTTACATATTTTATTTGATTTAAAAGCAACAAAAGAATATTTCAGTAATCTTATTATGTATACTTGGCTTAGAGATTCAAAAAAAAAAAAAAAAATTACGCATGGAATAAGAGTCAGAGGGTTCGCTCGGCCATAGGTAAGGGTCGGGTGCCCATCACACCCTGGTCAAGATTGGGGTGTGAAAATAAAACATAAGCAAATGCATAGCAAAAAACATGCCATAGTCGGTCCCCATCATGGGACTCGGCAAACAGAAGGTGGTCGCCCCCCCGACGCTGGCGCCACAACAGATCATATCAAATCAGAAATGTGCACATATCATAACATATCAGATGGCCATATCATATCATATCATATCAGAGTGTGTACATGGCACATCATACTCCACAACCCATGTACATATATACCGCCCCCACACCGAGGCACGGCGAACAATGCAAAGGAATACGCGTGATAACATATCCCGGCCCGGCTCGGTGAAGGAAACATTGAGGCATCCACGAGTGGATTAGTGAGAAACTTATGCATCATAAAATATTTACAAGGACTCGACGAGAATAATCCGAGCGGCGTGTCATTTAGGAAAGAAATCGGACGATAGTCATAGCACGTACCTTTCGGATGCCGCGGGGGATTATATCAAATTAAAACTTCGGGATTATTTGTGCATGTCAAAATACGTAACATTTACGGAACTCGATAGCATAATTCGATGACAAATCATACAAAAGAAATTGAGCAATAATCATAGTATATGTCTTTCAGATAACGCGATGGTTCATGTCATAGTATTCTTTCTGAAATCGTTGCATATTTCGACGTATGTATAAGACTCATTAAAATAATTAAAACAATTGTCGCTTAGTAGTTAGAAGAGTAATTAAGAGTTTCCTTTGGTTTCTGTTCAAAAATAAGCCAATCGGAACAATAAAGAAAAATTCAGGAATAGTGGGCCCACCTCGGGTCAAATGAGGTGGCGAACATAAATCATGTATTTTAAACTTCATGACGTCACTTATGAGGGTTTTAAGGTAATAGGATTTCATTTGCACAAATTCTAGAGGTTTAGTCAACTTTTCTAAGTATTTACAACATAATTAGTTCAATTCCACTGAATTAAAAAGGGGCGATGTCGGACGTAGATTCCGAAGAGTAGTGTTGTCCCCGAGGTCCAAATTCAAACCTAGTATCTCTAGGACATGCCAAGAGAAAGAATAGGAGAGCTTTACATACCTTATTCGCCTTTTATGCTTGTCAAACTCAAATCCCAAATCCTTCAAAATCTACAAATGGTCACAATTACCAAGTATGAATTATAAGCCTTTAGGAATTGAATCTTAAAGTAACACTTGTCTACAGAAATTTCGGCAGCATTTCTCCTGTAAATGCGCCATCCCCGAGAATTTGCTCGGCTCAATATGTCAATCAACAACACCCCAATAATCCAACAACATCAATAAGCAACTAGAATGCATTCTAACATAAGAAATCTTCATTTCTATATAAGGCGACAACTTCCGTTCCAACTTCACAATTCCAAACTAATATCAACATTTCCATATTCATTTACTAATCAAAATCATTCTAACACAATCCGGAGGTATTCCATATCATCCTACAAACTATTTGCAAAGCATACAAAAATCTCACCGAAATCATAATTCATTCAAGGCCTCTATTTTTCGACATAAATGTTCGTAGCACATTTTTTTGTCTCCCAAATTCATCAACAACATTAACTCACACCTTAGACCTCCACCACCATGATTACATAAAAACTGCATTAAACACATAATTTCCCATAACGACATACAACCAATTTCCATGCCGACTTTAATCGTTAAACCTTTATTTACATTGTAAAGATCGCAACAACGCAACTAACATGTTAAACATATATATATATATATATATATATATATATATATATATATATATATATCCCACGGCCAACATGAATTTTCCAACTCCATCCCATTTTCGTTCAACTTTCACTTCCAATGCAAATTCCACAATGACCACAACTATAATACAACATAAAATTCAACTCATTTTACCTATACAACAACCTACACACACGGCCACATACATGCATATATAAATACCATGCAAACGTCCATGCTTCCATGAATTCTACCCATTCCTACATACTACAACGTAAATGAATCCTTCATAGCATATAAAAAGGGATTAAATCTTACCTTTTTCTTCTAACTTCTTCATTCCACCAAGTTGTCCAAACGACGAAACGAACGATTTATCTTCCGAAATAATTATACCACGTTGGAGAGGACCCTTGAATTAGTAGGAATACAACAAGAAATAAATTTTTGGGGCAAGATTTCGTGGGGGCAAAATCTCCCCCATATGGCCGAATAGGCCTTGTGTTTTTCTCCTTCTTCTTTCTTTTTCTTCTTTCTCTCAAACTTTCTTGAAATTTCTATGTGATAAATGAATTTATCACATGGATAAATTAGATGGGCTTCGGTCCTTTCTCATGGACCATGGCCGGCCACCCTTTCAAATTGGGCCTCTTGTTCTTTTTTTTTTTTTTCCATTTCCAAGCCCAATTACTTAGTCCATATTTTTGGTAATTCACGAAACCATTTTTTCAACATTTCAATTTTACCCTTAGTCTTTTCCAATATTTCCACGTCTAAATTTTTCCATAACCAACATATATATCAACAAGATCAATACATTACATTATCCTTAACTTGACTCAAAAATCCCGAGATGTCCAAAGGTGTAAGATACGGGTTATAACATCCTCCCCCCCTTTAGAACATTCGTCCTCGAATGTTAAATTAGCCTTATAGGGGCTCACAGGTATTTCTGGGGGAGTTTCCTTTTTACGGTTATCGCACACAACTCGTGCATTAACCAACACAATCAAATAAGTAATTCTAATTATCTGTAGGTACAGGAACCAAGTGGGGGTACTTCTTTTTCATCTCGCCTGGAGTTTCTTAAGTCACCTTTCCTTACTACCGTTCCGCCGAACAGTACCTTAATGGGAGCCACATCTTTGTCATGGAGTTTTTCCTTTCCTGCCCAGTTGGGACCGCTATTGGCCGTTTCTCGTAGGACAGCTCATCTATTACTCGAATGCCCCCTTCATGGGGAATATTATAGGGGTCATAATGTGTTTGCGAAGCATAGGCATGCGGAACATTAGATGCACTGCCCTTACCTCAGATGGAAGGTCTAATTCATAGGTGATCTTGCCCAAAACGGATAACCCAATAAGGTCCAACATCTCAGCTAAGCTTTCTTTGTTGATTATTTTTTCATAAAGCACCTTTAACGGTCCATATTTTGTAAATACCAGTCACGGAATTCTAAGCGTCAATACCGATTACTTATACATGATTTCTGTCGGCTCTGAGTCGCTAATGACCGTCCCCGAATAAATTCCATATTATTGACTGCTCAAGGGATTATGTTCAGAACAAGTAACTTAACCTTATCGCTCTTAAACTAGTCAGTTAATGACGTACATCTCTAGCCATACGGAGCCCTATACAGTGTCGTCTGGATGCTTTTATTATCAACAACCTCAATAAGTGGCAAGTGTCCATTTTCACTGTCTCAGAAAATAATGACACAGGTTCGCAACTTATTATTAACGTCTCAATAGCGCCCTTAGCCTGTCCGCCAGTTCAAGAGCAGATGTTGGTTTAAGACTTACTTATATTCTTAATTCTTTTCGGACGGACCTCGTGGTTAACCATATACTAGGTAGTTCTGCCATAGTAAATTTAGGTCCTTATGAAACCTCACTACTTTCTTGAGGTATAATCTTACATAGTTCCAGTAGTCCTGTTTAGCCATTTCATAATTTTCTTCATTTCATCTGTCATATTTTTGGCACTTATCTCATATCACTTCGTTGTCTTTGACTCAAACTCTTTCATTTTCCTTTTTCTGCGATTTTTGCTCTTAATCTTCAACGCCACTCATTATATGGTAGTCTCTCTGGAAATATGTAAACGTACGCAAGTTAATCCAAGAAATGCCTTAGCATCACCTTACTAACCTTTAGGCGGTTCCTTATCTTCTCCCTTTGTCTCACAATCAGTATCGGGAGGAATCTTTAATTGATCCTGGTCAAGTGCTGCTTATTTTTAGCACCAATTTCGTTTCGGTAACACAGTCTAGACCATCTCTGCATTTTCCGTATCGTATTCAAAATATCATAACCATACTGTTGGTATTGGATCTTTACATTTCTTATCAGTTATGTACTCACTTGGTTTGCTTAACGTGCAATTATTCGTGAGTTACATAACCGTTCTTGCATCATTCGTATACAATATTTTTAATTTCAGACATAGTCTCTCCTTTTCTGACTCCTTCTATCTTACATATCCCATTAGTACCCAAATGCGCTGATGCTATTTGTCGTGTTCCTTTCTCTTTTTACAAGCATCTACTACCCGGAATCATATTACCCACAACCTTTACTGACAAACCCTAATACTACCTTAATTATCGTCTTGTCTCCCATTCGTTTGTTGTCAGTTTCAGATTTCATCAACTAGTTTCAGCACAGGATCTCGCAGACAATTCAAGCGTTCACACTAAATGAACTGTGACGTCAGTGGGTTTCATCTTACCTTTGCGTTTCTCTTATCCGCTTCCCCCTTTTGGGTGTTCGTATCATTAATTCTTTATATCTATCTATGTATCCATTCAAAGTTTCCAAATTTCACACGGTTATCTTTCGAATACATTCGACATGCCATACTTTCGGTATACAGTTATATCCCGCATTTTATGCAATCGGATAATTCAAGACAATCGCGGGCAGACGATAAGCAAGGCCACATTTTATTTTGTTTGGTATATGAGTTGCTTATGAAAAATTTAGAAGTGGAATTAATGAGGAAGGTCAAGGGCATAAAGGGAAATTTGCGATACGCCTCGTAGAAATATAAGGAAAGCGACGGGTAAATTTGGAATTCGAAAAAATCGTTTTATGAATTATAACTCGTCATGAAAAAAAGTGCTTGGGCTTGGAATTTTTTTTAAAGAAC